>NC_053389.1:780204771-780504771 GCF_905171765.1 Bufo bufo | reverse complement strand
TAACAAGAGCCCCCCTAATGTGCCAGTAACAAGAGCCCCCCTAATGTGGCAGTAACAAGAGACCCCCCTAATGTGCCAGTAACAAGAGGCCCTCCCCCTAATGTGCCAGTAACAAGAGGCCCTCCCCCTAATGTGCCAGTAACAAGAGGCCCTCCCCCTAATTTGCCAGTAACAAGATGGCCCCCCTAATGTGGCAGTAAAACTATTGTATATATATATAAAATAAAAAAAAACACTTAGAGGTAAGTATATGTCAGCGATGCGATGCAGGCCTCTTCCGGCCTGTGTCCTGCGCTGTATGGCTCAGGCGGCGCGATGATGTCATTGCGCCGCCTACACCGGCCTCTGATAGGCTGCCGGCCTAGTGCCTGTAGCCTATCAGAGGAAGGGGAAGGGACACACCTCTCCTCCCCTGCCCTTCACAATTGCAGCACAGCCATCTGTATCGCTGTCCTGCGGCTGCCGCCCCCACTTCTTAGCAGCTTGGAGGGGCAATTGCCCCGTTGCCCCCCCACCCCTGGATCCGGCAGTGGTTCCAGCGTATCCATGTAGGAGCACCGTGACACGTGCACAAAACATTAGGGGACATTATAGGCCACCCTATACCACTTGGCCATTCCTACATCTGGATACCATCTACTACAGGGCTGGCCAACCTGCGGCTCTCCAGCTGTTGTAAAACTACAATTCCCACCATGCCCTGCTGTAGGCTGATAGCTGTAAGCAGTCTGGGCATGCTGGGAGTTGTAGTTTTGCAACAGCTGGAGAGCCGCAGGTTTGCCAGCCCTGATCTACTATATCACTAAAAAGGAGCCCTGTGCCCTTGTTGCTTCACTTATCTTAAAAGGGACGCCTTGTCGCTGAACCTTTATTGCAGACGGCTAGAAATTCATTCTAAAACTTCTAATGGGAATAATAGAGGAACGGTGCATCATGAAGTCATAAGAATAGATGCTCCAGAATTGATATTACAATGCAAGTAGTTACTAAAACTAACATGTCGGGAGAGGTGATGGGTCCTCTTTAATGAAAGGACTGCCTGTAAGGGGAGTCTATACTCATTTAAGTCGTGCACTGCTGTTATTGTGCCCTCTATGTTATTATGGATTGATTATTATTCTCACAGTTTTATGTGTTTTCACTGTGTATAGTGCACTGTATTTTTTATATTACATGGATACTGTCCCTTTAATGATGATGATGATGGTAACTATATAGTACTGATTCTTTTGACATCATATGGCACCTTGTAATGGCGGCTAGGTGGTGTCACACCATTCCTGAAGAGGAGTCTGTAAGTAGGGGCTGTTTGGCGCTAGTAGAGGTTGTTGGAGGTGGCTGGAGGACAGCCTGACTGAAGAGGGGTTGTGGAGCCTAGGTTAGGTGTCAGAGGTAGAAACAGAGCATTGGATCTCCGGGCAGAGCAAGAGATGTGGGCCTCAGAGATGGCTATGTTACTGCAGGGTGCGGCATCCCACTACTACGGTAGTGGTACACTGCGAAGGGGTTAAAAATGTGTTTTTGTGTGATGTACAGTACAGACCAAATGTTTGGACACACCTTCTCATTCGAAGAGTTTTCTTTATTTTCATAACTATAAAGGCATCAAAACTATGAATTAACACATGTGGAATTATATACATAACAAACAAGTGTGAAACAACTGAAAATATGTCATATTCTAGGTTCTTCAAAGTAGCCACCTTTTGCTTTGATTACTGCTTTGCACACTCTTGGCATTCTCTTGATGAGCTTCAAGAGGTAGTCCCCTGAAATGGTCTTCCAACAGTCTTGAAGGAGTTCCCAGAGATGCTTAGCACTTGTTGGCCCTTTTGCCTTCACTCTGCGGTCCAGCTCACCCCAAACCATCTCAATTGGGTTCAGGTCCGGTGACTGTGAAGGCCAGGTCATCTGGCGCAGCACCCCATCACTCTCCTTCATGGTCAAATAGCCCTTACTTTCAAAGTTTTCCCAATTTTTCGGCTGACTGACTGACCGTCATTTCTTAAAGTAATGATGGCCACTCGTTTTTCTTTCTTGCCCTAATACAAATTCTAACAGTCTATTCAGTAGGACTATCAGCTGTGTATCCACCTGACTTCTCCTCAACGCAACTGATGGTCCCAACCCTATTTATAAGGCAAGAAATCCCACTTATTAAACCTGACAGGGCACACCTGTGAAGTGAAAACCATTTCAGGGGACTACCTCTTGAAGCTCATCAAGAGAATGCCAAGAGTGTGCAAAGCAGTAATCAAAGCAAAAGGTGTCTACTTTGAAGAACCTAGAATATGACATATTTTCAGTTGTTTCACACTTGTTTGTTATGTATATAATTCCACATGTGTTAATTCATAGTTTTGATGCCTTCAGTGTGAATCTACAATTTCCATAGTCATGAAAATAAAGAAAACTCTTTGAATGAGAAGGTGTGTCCAAACTTTTGGTCTGTACTGTATGTATTTCATGTATTTCATAGTACACAAGGAGTTAATAGGTTAGAGCTACCATCACTAGGTGGGGCTGATCCTTCCATAGGGAGGAGCAGTGGCGTACCTAAGGTGTTTGGCACCCGAGGCGGGTCCTTTCTTTAGCATCCCCCCACCAATACTTTAAAAATTTTACCCCCTCACAGTAGTATTGCCCTCATTGTACAACCTTCACAGTAGTTTTGTCCAGATATGTGCCCGCTCACGGTAGTAATGCCCATATTGTGCCCCCTCACGGTAGTTATGCCCACACTGTAGTTTCTTACAGTATTTATGCCCTCATTTGTACAACTTTCACAGTAGTTATGCCCACATTGTGCACCCTTAAAGTACTTATCTATTCATTGTGCCCCCCTCACAATAGTTATGCCCTCTCTGTGCCCCTTTCACAGTAGTAATGCCCTATCTGTGCCCCACTCACAGTTGTAATGCCCTCTTTGTGCCCCCTTCACAGTAGTTATGCCCTCTCTGTGCTCCTTTCACAGTAGTTTTGCCCTCTCTGTGCCCCTTTCACAGTAATTATGCCCTCTGTGTGCCCCTTTCACAGTAGTTATGCCCTCTCTGTGCCCCTTCACAGTAGTTATGTCCTCACTGTGCCCCCATGACAGTTATGCCCCTTCACAATAGTAATGCCCATTGTGCCCCTTCATAGTAATAATGCCCATTGTGCCCCCTTCATAGTAGTAATGCTCATTGTGCCCCCTTCACAGCAGTAATGCCCATGGTGCCCCCTTTGTAGTAATAATGCTCATTGTGCCCCTTTCATAGTAATAATGCCCATTTTGTCCCCTCCTTAGTAGTAATGTCTTTTGTCCCCCCCCCCCATAGTAATAAAGCCCTCTGTGCCACTTTCACAGTAGTAATGCCCTCTGAGCCCCCTTCATAGAAGTTAAGCCCTCTGTGCCCCCTCTGTGTTAAAAAAAACAAACAGTAACTACTCACCTTGTCCCGTTCCTGAAGCTCACATCCCTCTCTCCCCTGCAGACACAGATCACTCTGCAGCACTGTGTGGGAGGAGCACAGGCAGATTCCCAGGATGCAGGCTCCTCCCACACAGGCCGGCAGCATGATCTGTGTCTGCAGGCTGAATGGTGAAGCAGGGAGCAGAAGGCTTCATGCTTCAACACTCAGAGCACGGGGAGCTGAACGGTCAGTGAGTCACAGGACCGCAACTCCAGCAATCAGCGCTTCCATCTGTATTGATGGAACTTCTCATTGCCGCTGGGCTCTAGCATCCCCCTGAGAGCGAGCACCCAGAGCGGACGAGAAACAGACACAGTGAACTTTTGACCATCTGGTTTAGCTCTGTCAGATGGTTGTTTTCATCTGTAAACTGCTTAGTCATTCCCATTGACTTTTATTGAGACACAATACAGGTCTATGGCAGCCATGAACTGCAACATTGATTTCTGTTAGGCTGTGCTTCTCAAACTTCACCCCTCCCACTATAAAAATAGAGTAGTCAGTGCCCCTAAGGTCTGAAGATAAGGGGGCACCACACTTTACCATGCCCGTCAGAAAGCAGCAACACATGGTGACACCACAACTGTGTCTGGGAAATCGAGCCTTTTGTTGGGGCCACTTCAAACCCGGTCACTGCAGACATACATTAAAAAACAGCCCACATTCCACTGAGGACATTAAGGAAATCATAACTGTGAGTACAGCAACGGATAAAAAAGGTGCAGAATTTAGTCTGACATTGGGGTCCGCCCTGTGGTTGCATAGTGAGAGAGAAGTGTTACACCCCTATTTCTGGATGCTTATGTAAAAGTGTGCTAGAGAAGGCCCTAGAGCTGTTGAGCAGCTAGAATCCTACATCAGACAAGAATGGGACAATTTTCCTCTCCCAAACGAATAAGGGATGCTACACAATGGTAGACATGGCCCTGTCCTGAGAGGATGCTACACAATGGTAGACATGGCCCTGTCCTGAGAAGATGCTACACAATGGTAGACATGGCCCTGTCCTGAAAAGATGCTACACAATGGTAGACATGGCCCTGTCCTGAGAGGATGCTGCACAATGGTAGACATGGCCCTGTCCTGAGAGGATGGTACACAATGGTAGACATGGCCCTGTCCTGAAAAGATGCTACACAATGGTAGACATGGCCCTGTCCTGAGAGGATGCTGCACAATGGTAGACATGGCCCTGTCCTGAGAGGATGGTACACAATGGTAGACATGGCCCTGTCCCGAGAGGATGCTACACAATTGTAGACATGGCCCTGTCCCGAGAGGATGCTACACAATGGTAGACATGGCCCTGTCCCAAGAGGATGGTACACAATGGTAGACATGGCTCTGTCCTGAGAGGATGCTGCACAATGGTAGACATGGCCCTGTCCTGAGAGGATGCTACACAATGGTAGACATGGCCCTGTCCCGAGAGGATGCTACACAATGGTAGACATGGCCCTGTCCCAAGAGGATGGTACACAATGGTAGACATGGCCCTGTCCTGAGAGGATGGTACAGAATGGTAGACATGGCCCTGTCCCGAGAGGATGCTACACAATGGTAGACATGGCCCTGTCCCGAGAGGATGCTACACAATGGTAGACATGGTCCTGTCCCGAGAGGATGCTACACAATGGTAGACATGGCCCTGTCCCAAGAGGATGGTACACAATGGTAGACATGGCTCTGTCCTGAGAGGATGCTGCACAATGGTAGACATGGCCCTGTCCTGAGAGGATGGTACACAATGGTAGACATGGCCCTGTCCTGAGAGGATGCTACACAATGGTAGACATGGCCCTGTCCTGAGAGGATGGTACACAATAGTAGACATGGCCCTGTCCTGAGAGGATGCTACACAATGGTAGACATGGCCCTGTCCCGAGAGGATGCTACACAATGGTAGACATGGCCCTGTCCCAAGAGGATGGTACACAATGGTAGACATGGCTCTGTCCTGAGAGGATGGTACACAATAGTAGACATGGCCCTGTCCTGAGAGGATGCTACGCAATGGTAGACATGGCCCTGTCCCGAGAGGATGCTACACAATGGTAGACATGGCCCTGTCCCAAGAGGATGGTACACAATGGTAGACATGGCTCTGTCCTGAGAGGATGCTGCACAATGGTAAACATGGCTCTGTCCTGAGAGGATGGTACACAATGGTAGACATGGCTCTGTCCTGAGAGGATGGTACACAATGGTAGACATGGCCCTGTCCTGAGAGGATGCTACACAATGGTAGACATGGCCCTGTCCCAAGAGGATAGTACACAATGGTAGACATGGCTCTGTCCTGAGAGGATGCTGCACAATGGTAGACATGGCTCTGTCCTGAGAGGATGCTGCACAATGGTAGACATGGCTCTGTCCTGAGAGGATGGTACACAATGGTAGACATGGTCCTGTCCTGAGAGGATGGTACACAATGGTAGACATGGCCCTGTCCAGAAAGGATGCTACACAATGGTAGACATGGCCCTGTCCTGAGAGGATGCTACACAATGGTAGACATGGCCCTGTCCTGAGAGGATGCTGCACAATGGTAGACATGGTCCTGTCCAGAGAGGATGCTACACATTGGTAGACATGGCCCTGTCCTGAGAGGATGCTGCACAATGGTAGACATGGCCCTGTTTAGAGAGGATGCTACACATTGGTAGACATGGCCCTGTCCTGAGAGGATGCTACACAATGGTAGACATGGCCCTGTCCCAAGAGGATGGTACACAATGGTAGACATGGCCCTGTCCTGAGAGGATGGTACAGAATGGTAGACATGGCCCTGTCCTGAGAGGATGCTACACAATGGTAGACATGGCCCTGTCCCGAGAGGATGCTACACAATGGTAGACATGGCCCTGTCCCGAGAGGATGCTACACAATGGTAGACATGGCCCTGTCCCAAGAGGATGGTACACAATGGTAGACATGGCTCTGTCCTGAGAGGATGCTGCACAATGGTAGACATGGCCCTGTCCTGAGAGGATGGTACACAATGGTAGACATGGCCCTGTCCTGAGAGGATGCTACACAATGGTAGATATGGCCCTGTCCTGAGAGGATGGTACACAATAGTAGACATGGCCCTGTCCTGAGAGGATGCTACACAATGGTAGACATGGCCCTGTCCCGAGAGGATGCTACACAATGGTAGACATGGCCCTGTCCCAAGAGGATGGTACACAATGGTAGACATGGCTCTGTCCTGAGCGGATGCTGCACAATGGTAGACATGGCCCTGTCCTGAGAGGATGCTACACAATGGTAGACATGGCCATGTCCCGAGAGGATGCTACACAATGGTAGACATGGCCCTGTCCCAAGAGGATGGTACACAATGGTAGACATGGCCCTGTCCTGAGAGGATGGTACAGAATGGTAGACATGGCCCTGTCCCGAGAGGATGCTACACAATGGTAGACATGGCCCTGTCCCGAGAGGATGCTACACAATGGTAGACATGGCCCTGTCCCGAGAGGATGCTACACAATGGTAGACATGGCTCTGTCCCAAGAGGATGGTACACAGTGGTAGACATGGCTCTGTCCTGAGAGGATGCTGCACAATGGTAGACATGGCCCTGTCCTGAGAGGATGGTACACAATGGTAGACATGGCCCTGTCCTGAGAGGATGCTACACAATGGTAGACATGGCCCTGTCCTGAGAGGATGCTACACAATAGTAGACATGGCCCTGTCCTGAGAGGATGCTACACAATGGTAGACATGGCCCTGTCCCGAGAGGATGCTACACAATGGTAGACATGGCCCTGTCCCAAAAGGATGGTACACAATGGTAGACATGGCTCTGTCCTGAGAGGATGCTGCACAATGGTAGACATGGCCCTGTCCTGAGAGGATGCTACACAATGGTAGACATGGCCCTGTCCCGAGAGGATGCTACACAATGGTAGACATGGCCCTGTCCCAAGAGGATGGTACACAATGGTAGACATGGCCCTGTCCTGAGAGGATGGTACAGAATGGTAGACATGGCCCTGTCCTGAGAGGATGCTACACAATGGTAGACATGGCCCTGTCCCGAGAGGATGCTACACAATGGTAGACATGGCCCTGTCCCGAGAGGATGCTACACAATGGTAGACATGGCCCTGTCCCAAGAGGATGGTACACAATGGTAGACATGGCTCTGTTCTGAGAGGATGCTGCACAATGGTAGACATGGCCCTGTCCTGAGAGGATGGTACACAATGGTAGACATGGCCCTGTCCTGAGAGGATGCTACACAATGGTAGACATGGCCCTGTCCTGAGAGGATGCTACACAATGGTAGACATGGCCCTGTCCCGAGAGGATGCTACACAATGGTAGACATGGCCCTGTCCCAAGAGGATGGTACACAATGGTAGACATGGCTCTGTCCTGAGAGGATGCTGCACAATGGTAGACATGGCTCTGTCCTGAGAGGATGGTACACAATGGTAGACATGGCTCTGTTCTGAGAGGATGGTACACAATGGTAGACATGGCCCTGTCCTGAGAGGATGCTACACAATGCTAGACATGGTCCTGTGCCGAGAGGATGCTACACAATGGTAGACATGGTACTGTTCTGAGGGGATGCTACACAATGGTAGACATGGCCCTGTTCCGAGAGGATGGTACACAATGGTAGACATGGTCCTGTCCTGAGAGGATGGTACACAATGGTAGACATGGCCCTGTCCAGAGAGGATGCTACACAATGGTAGACATGGGCCTGTCCTGAGAGGATGCTACACAATGGTAGACATGGCCCTGTCCTGAGAGGATGCTGCACAATGGTAGACATGGTCCTGTCCAGAGAGGATGCTACACATTGGTAGACATGGCCCTGTCCTGAGAGGATGCTGCACAATGGTAGACATGGCCCTGTCCAGAGAGGATGCTACACATTGGTAGACATGGCCCTGTCCTGAGAGGATGCTGCACAATGGTAGACATGGCCCTGTCCTGAGAGGATGCTGCACAATGGTAGACATGGCCCTGTCCTAAGGGGATACTACACAATGGTAGACATGGCCCTGTCCAGAGAGGATGCTTCACATTGGTAGACATGGCCCTGTCCTGAGAGGATGCTGCACAATGGTAGACAAGGCCCTGTCCCGAGAGGATGCTACACATTGGTAGACATGGCTCTGTCCTGAGAGGATGCTACACAATGGTAGACATGGCCCTGTCCTGAGAAGATGCTGCACAATGGTACACATGGTCCTGTCCTGAGAGGATGCTGCACAGACATGGTCCTGTCCAGAGAGGATGCTACACAATGGTACACATGGTCCTGTCCCACATTTTTAGGTATTGGGGTTGTACATTAGGATATATGAGACAATTTAGAGTATACAGTATGAGACATTGTTGCTAGACAATAGGAAACCCCTTTAAGCTTTTGTTCCTGCCAACTGCAACCATCATGCATCTGTACCTGGACTGTAACTGCTAAGTACATACCTCCCTTTTGATGCAGGGTTGATGTAGTGAAGCTGAACTTGATGCATCAGATATGATGTAGCAGAGCTGAACTTGAAGCAGAAGAGCTAATGTAGTGGTATAAAGCTCTTGCAACAGAGTCGGCAGTGTGACATCATCAGTGCGCTCTGGGTTGCTGTAGCAAACCCATCCGGCCATATCCATCCGATAAATGTCAGTGAAACCGGACATCCATCTAATGTGTATGGTGGTCTGCCAACTGATGTGGGGAGTGATAAGGTTTAGGCTGTTGGATTTGCATATGCTCGATCCCTTTCTCTTCAGGGAGACAATCGGTCACCGGAGGAGTCTGGCAGCAGCTTTCTCCCCTCTCTCCATTCAGCACACGTGCATGCTCGGCTGAGCTCGGCATGCATGTGTTTACAGAGGTTGAAAGATGTGTATGGCCAGCCTAAGATCTGGAGGATGCAAAACAGATTAGGCAAACAGTCCCTTGCATTAGATGGGCATGATGTAATGCCTTCTTTCCCCTGTGGGGGCACTGCTGGGAAATTGAGCACCAGCTGCCAGATTCCCCCATAGATTACAGCTGATACTTCAGAGATTAAATGGAGAATCCCATGTCTTTAATGTATTTTTTGACTATATTTTATCATTTTAATTATTAACCAGAAGCACCAACGCAGGCAGACTACCCAAACGTGGGGTCCAGGCAAAGAAAATGAGGGGGGTGGTCAACCAAAAATTCATCTTTACATGTACTCGGTTTGTAGGGATTCATTCATATTGCTTTATGTGGTCGTCGTACGCCTCCTGTGTGGGCTTGGCCACGCGTGGGTTAACGGCGGCAGATCGATCTAGCTGCAGATGCACAGTCCTGGAGGGCCTGGCCGGAGGGCTGGCGAAGTGTGGGCTGATCAGGACACCCCGCCTTGTGCTGCTGCAATAGAGAGTTGGAGCGGAGAGCTGCAGATTGAGCAGTGTTGAGTCATCCGACCTCCCGGAGGACGCAGCAGAATAATTCAGCTCTGCCACTGCATTGGCGAACACGTGGCTGACTTCTGCGGGAAGCATGGATGACGGCTCTGCAGACTCTCTCCTAAGAGGGGCAATTAGAGAGAAAAAAGTGGGCGTCAGTCAGTTTAGATGACATCTCTCCGGAGGTCGCAATTAACGCAGTTTATATATTTTCTCCTATTCAGTTTAGTATTACCCGCAGCCTCTGGTTACTTAGTATCAGCAAGACGCTGAAGTCACGGACCGATGTTTTATCAGAAATGACTTCTAGATGTAGCAGAGCTGCGGGGGCGGACTGGGAACTGAAAGTGGCCCCAAATTGTAGGAGGTCAGCAATGCCACAACGTCAGAACCAATGTCAGAACCAGATACCACAGTGCAGCACAATATACTGCCCCAGCAGAACCAAATACCACAGTGCAGCACAATATACTGCCCCAGCAGAACCAAATACCACAGTGCAGCACAATATACTGCCCCAGCAGAACCAGATACCACAGTGCAGCACAATATACTGCCCCAGCAGAACCAGATACCACAGTGCGGCACAATATACTGCCCCAGCAGAACCAGATACCACAGTGCAGCACTATATACTGCCCCAGCAGAACCATATACCACAGTGCAGCACAATATACTGCCCCAGCAGAACCAAATACCACAGTGCAGCACAATATACTGCCCCAGCAGAACCAGATACCACAGTGCAGCACTATATACTGCCCCAGCAGAACCATATACCACAGTGCAGCACAATATACTGCCCCAGCAGAACCAAATACCACAGTGCAGCACAATATACTGCCCCAGCAGAACCAGATACCACAGTGCAGCACAATATACTGCCCCAGCAGAACCAAATACCATAGTGCAGCACAATATACTGCCCCAGCAGAACCAAATACCACAGTGCAGCACAATATACTGCCCCAGCAGAACCATATACCACAGTGCAGCACAATATACCGCCCCAGCAGAACCAGATACCACAGTGCGGCACAATATACTGCCCCAGCAGAACCAGATACCACAGTGCAGCACAATATACTGCCCCAGCAGAACCATATACCACAGTGCAGCACAATATACTGCCCCAGCAGAACCAAATACCACAGTGCAGCACAATATACTGCCCCAGCAGAACCAAATACCACAGTGCAGCACAATATACTGCCCCAGCAGAACCAAATACCATAGTGCAGCACAATATACTGCCCCAGCAGAACCAAATACCACAGTGCAGCACAATATACTGCCCCAGCAGAACCATATACCACAGTGCAGAACAATACACTGCCCCCAGCAGAACCAGATACCACAGTGCGGCACAATATACTGCCCCAGCAGAACCAGATACCACAGTGCAGCACAATATACTGCCCCAGCAGAACCAGATACCACAGTGCAGCACAATATACTGCCCCAGCAGAACAAAATACCACAGTGCAGCACAATATACCGCCCCAGCAGAACCAAATACCACAGTGCAGCACAATATACTGCCCCAGCAGAACCAAATACCACAGTGCAGCACAATATACTGCCTCAGCAGAACCAGATACCACAGTGCAGCACAATATACTGCCCCAGCAGAACCAAATACCACAGTGCAGCACAATATACTGCCCCAGCAGAACCAGATACCACAGTGCAGCACAATATACTGCCCCAGCAGAACCAGATACCACAGTGCAGCACAATATACTGCCCCAGCAGAACCAGATACCACAGTGCAGCACAATATACTGCCCCAGCAGAACCAGATACCACAGTGCAGCACAATATACTGCCCCAGCAGAACAAAATACCACAGTGCAGCACAATATACCGCCCCAGCAGAACCAAATACCACAGTGCAGCACAATATACTGCCCCAGCAGAACCAAATACTACAGTGCAGCACAATATACTGCCCCAGCAGAACCAGATACCACAGTGCAGCACAATATACTGCCCCAGCAGAACCAGATACCACAGTGCAGCACAATATACTGCCCCAGCAGAACCAAATACTACAGTGCAGCACAATATACTGCCCCAGCAGAACCAGATACCACAGTGCAGCACAATATACTGCCCCAGCAGAACCAAATACTACAGTGCAGCACAATATACTGCCCCAGCAGAACCAGATACCACAGTGCAGCACAATATACTGCCCCAGCAGAACCAAATACCACAGTGCAGCACAATATACTGCCCCAGCAGAACCACATACCACAGTGCAGCACAATATACTGCCCCAGCAGAACCAAATACCACAGTGCAGCACAATATACTGCCCCAGCAGAACCAAATATCACAGTGCAGCACAATATACTGCCCCAGCAGAACCAAATACCACAGTGCAGCACAATATACTGCCCCAGCAGAACCAGATACCACAGTGCAGCACAATATACTGCCCCAGCAGATCCAAATACCACAGTGCAGCACAATATACTGCCCCAGCAGATCCAAATACCACAGTGCAGCACAATATACCGCCCCAGCAGATCCAAATACCACAGTGCAGCACAATATACTGCCCCAGCAGAACCAGATACCACAGTGCAGCACAATATACTGCCCCAGCAGAACCAGATACCACAGTACAGCACAATATACTGCCCCAGCAGAACCACATACCACAGTGCAGCACAATATACTGCCCCAGCAGAACCAAATACCACAGTGCAGCACAATATACTGCCCCAGCAGAACCACATACCACAGTGCAGCACAATATACTGCCCCAGCAGAACCAAATACCACAGTGCAGCACAATATACTGCCCCAGCAGAACCAAATACCACAGTGCAGCACAATATACTGCCCCAGCAGAACCAAATACCACAGTGCAGCACAATATACTGCCCCAGCAGAACCAAATACCACAGTGCAGCACAATATACTGCCCCAGCAGAACCAGATACCACAGTGCAGCACAATATACTGCCCCAGCAGAACCAAATACTACAGTGCAGCACAATATACTGCCCCAGCAGAACCAGATACCACAGTGCAGCACAATATACTGCTCCAGCAGAACCAAATACTACAGTGCAGCACAATATACTGCCCCAGCAGAACCAAATACCACAGTGCAGCACAATATACTGCCCCAGCAGATCCAAATACCACAGTGCAGCACAATATACTGCCCCAGCAGAACCAGATACCACATTGCAGCACAATATACTACCCCAGCAGAACCAGATACCACATTGCAGCACAATATACTGCCCCAGCAGAACCAAATACTACAGTGCAGCACAATATACTGCCCCAGCAGAACCAAATACCCCTCTATGCCATACAGGAGAATACAGCTCTACCTACCTCTTATATCCAGTGTTGTCTCCTCTAATGTAGACTTTCTCTTTCCTCATCTTCTCCATTCAGCCTAGACCGCCATGATGACTTCTGAAGACAGCAATTCAGTTGAATTCAGTAGGGCACCTGCGGCCACCAACCTGGTACACAGTTACCTAACCTCATTTGACACTGGGACAATCAGATCTTTATGTACCCAGCTCAAGAGGAGCCCTCAGGCAGTCCGCTGGGCATTGGCCCTCAGGGAATATTCCCTGTATTGTCTATGGCCAGTCCACCCCCTGCAAAACTGGATTTGCTATTTGTATTTTACACGTCCGTAAATGGGTCCGCATCCGTTCTGCAATTTTGCGGAACGGGTGCGACCCATTCATTTTCTATGGGGACGGAATGGATGCGGACAGCACACAGTGTGCTGTCAGCATCCGCATTTGCAGGGCGCGGCCCCGATCTTCAGCTCTGCAGCTCCGCAAAAGATAGAACATGTCCTATTCTTGTACGCAGCTTGCGGACAAGTATAGGCTTTTCTATAGGGGTGCCGGGCGGGTGTGTTGCGGATCCGCAATTTGCGGGTCAGCAACAAACCACGGACGTGTGATTGGAGCCTTAGAATGACCAGGTCACGGTCCTGGCCTTAACCCTGTAGAGATCTGTGCATGCAAAACATTCTAGAATTACTAATTAACTGGAACAGGGAGGAATGGTTCAAAATATTCCTCTACGTTGTATAAATCTTATTTGCTTGAGGTTCTTACTGTTAAAGTGAAAACTAATAATTATTAAATTCAAGGGTTCAAGTATATGTCCCTGGTTCCGTAGATTTCATTGGTCACTGAGTATTATGACACCTAGGCACCACATTCTCATCACGGTATGATATTGCTGTATGTATGGTGTCTAAAGGGTTTCTTTGCTTTGGCCAGAAGGTTCCCCCAACGAATCCTGACCAACGATCAGTTGTGATCTGCTGAGGAACCAACAAGTTTTCAATTTCCCTGAAGCGCCACCGCAGGAGGAATAAGGTATTACATGTTCCTATCAAAACCAATAGACTATCTGTGTAATGCATGGACATTTGGGTCCTCCAGAGTGAGGGACGCTCTCTGGATTCTAGATGAAGATCCTGAATGGATACCCCTCTTTATGAACTCCGAATCCCCTTAGAAGATGTGAATATATGCTTTCATAAACCAGACGACCACTTTGGGCTGAAGAAGCGTGAACAATTATGTCTAAAAGGGCTTGAGCCAAGTTTTAAACTTATTTTCCATCCACAGTGTCCGATTGGTGGTGGTCCAACAGCTGGCACGAGAATGGGGGTCCTGTGTTCCCCTGTATGAGTAGAGATGTGGTTGACCATCTTTAGAAGGCTGTGGGAATCCAAGGCACCTGATTATTTCCACTAATTCAGTTTAAGTGGGGTTCTCCTTTAAGATGGATACCTGAGCACAAAAAACAAGCTGCTCCCCTCTGTGTTGGCATGTACGATGAATAAACGCCCGTCTTCGCCAAGTGTCGAGCTATTGATCGCAGGATTTGCTTGCTCAATCAATATGCCCCTGTTATTGACATGCATAAAGATAGAAGAACATACAGATTTTTCACGGTTAATTGCTCGCTTGGCACGGCTCCAGGCTTACATTAGCCGCTGGTGGCGCTGCGCTATACATTATCGTTATTAGGTAACCGGATAGCTGAGCTGAATATGTAGAGAAAGTTCTCTGCTGCTTTTACTGCATTGCGTCAGGAGGACTGCTCCGGAGCCAGGCCCCCACCGTCATGTCTTAACTCCATCTCCCCCATGCATCCTGCAGGTCATGTACTGCTAGGTAAGGGCTCAGACGGGAACCAGTATCTGCTGCCCCGGCATTAACCCTTCACGTATCAGAGAAACCAAGGGCATCCATCAATGGCAGGAGCTCCTAGGAGCTTCTCAATGGATGCAATAGGGGCTATTCTAAATGCATTTACAAGAGTATATAGACAGGATGGATCTTCATTATGGGGCCACTCCGGACAGAAGCTCCTGTGGAGGGGGGAGTTCTGCCCAGCTAGGGATGACCCCCCCCCCCTGGCAGCAGCATGGTCTACCTATGGCGTTCACCCTTGTCTAGGGACAGTTTATGACCTACGCACCTATTATGGTACAAAGTCAGAAATGCGGTTATAAAAGCGGTCGTAGATATGGCATAGAGCGGAAGTTTTGGCTGCCTCTAGTTACCCCCTTTATAGCCATACTAATGAGGTACTGTGTTATTGCATATGACAAAAAAACAAAACTCTTGGCAGGAATTGCCCCCCCCCCCCAACGATCTGATATTAAAGATCTATTCTGAAGATCGATCATCGATATTTAAAGTCCTGTAACCACCACTAGAGGGAGCTACTGCCTTCAAACATAAAACAGTAAGCAGTAAGCTCTACACTTCCCTCTAGTGGTGGCTGCAGGCAGACAGAATTGTATAATTTCAAATGGGTTTTCTGGAAATTAAAGACGTTATCCGGGAAAAACATATTTTTAGCCGTTGCCAGCAGCTTGCCTCTCCAAGCTGAAGATTCATACCTACTGGTCCTCCGTGCTGGCGTTGGTGCATTCATGTTTCGGGAACTGGCATGATGACATCTGGAGCAGCATGGGCATAGTCACATGCTTTGCTGCAGCCAATGACTGCCTTCAGCATTTGAGAGACAGGCTACTGGGATCAGCGAAAAAAGTCATTCTTCCCAAAGAACCCCTTTAATTTTTGGAAAATCCTTTTTAAATTATACAATTCTGTCTGGCTGCAGCCACCACTAGAGGGAGCTGTAGAGGTTACTGCATACGATCTTTGAATTTTGAAGGCAGTAGCTATCTTAAGCTCCCTCTAGTGGTGGTTACAGGTATCATTTTATCATTATCCGTATGAAGAGGATTTGCACCTCTAACTGCTGTAAATACAAATTTTAGAAAAGCATTTTAGGCGTGTTTTACACCCAATGTGACATGTTAACGCCAACAACAATGACAGACTTTTAACCCCTCAGATGCCGTGGTCAGTTGCAACAATAGCATCTGAACTGTTAGTTACCGGGACCCTTGCACTCCATAGAAGTATCTATAAAAAATGTTATGGGGTCAGAATATGGTGATGCAAAGAAACTTATGTATTGCATTTTTTTTCAAAGTTTTAAAAAAACATTATGTATTGAAACATAAGAAAAACTATATAAATAATGTGGCATCGCTGTAATCGCACTGACCCGGAGAATGAAAAGCACAGGTCAGTTTTACCACATAGGGAACTCCATAAAAGCAAAACTCGTTTGTGGTGGAATTGTGTGTTTTTTTTTCCGATTTTACCCCATTTAGAATTTTTTTTCCAGCTTCCCACCATATTAAATGGTGAGATTAGAAAGTGCAACTTGTCCCGCTAAAAAAAAAACCCTGATACGGTCATGGCTCCAGGAAGTGAAAAAAACAAAAACACAAAAAGGTAAAATTGCTGCATCAGGAAAGGGTTAATAAATCCCCTCCTATATCAGGGTAACAAACTTTGGGAATGTTAGAAAGTTTTTTTTTCTTGCATGGGGTCTACAGCCGTCACATGATGAATCCGCTGAAACCACGCACAGATTCCTATGTTGTAGGCGGATTTTCAAATGCATCGTGTGAACATAACATAACGGAACATTCACACTGTGGGTTTCGCAGCGGAATTTTGGTGCGGAAAGCTGCTCCGAAATTCCACTGAAAACCTGCACGCGACTAATTCCTGCATCGCTGAGGATCGCAGAGCTGCGGCTGCACCATGAAGGGTCCATGTCTGTTCTGGCTGCGGCCGCTGCTTTAGGCCGCCACCCCGCGATACTCAGTGTGGCCTCCCATTGAAATGGGGGCAGAAAAGATGAGGCTGATGGTGGGTTTTCAGCGAAATTTCTGTGCCAAAATTCTGCTGTAAAAACCGCTGCGTGAACAGACCCGATGGGTGGTGCCTGTAGATGGCGCAGATTTGCATGTTGAAAATCCATGTGAAATGCACAAAAAACGTACATAAATCTGCACTATTTATTGCATTTTTGTGTCGTTTTTTTTTTTATGCTGGTTTTGGTGCGGATTTTCTGATTATGCAAAAAACTTTATTGAAGTCTATGGGTAAAACCTCTCTACAGAAGGTGCGCCAACAATGGACCTGCTGCAGATATCGTTGTAATCTCATACACGAAGATCCACGCAGAAAAACCGCACGTAATCTGCATTGTGTGCAGGCAGCCTAACATTTCTTGTCTTGTACGCTGCATTCATCGCATACACATGTAGAAGCCTGTTGATCAGGAGCCCAGCGCCGGTAATGAGTGTAATTAGAGGAAATTCGCTTTGCCCGTTTGTTTTCTGTAATTTACACAAGATGCGCTGTCATTTTCTTGGCCCGACGAGGGCCCCTAATGAAGCAAATGACAAAGCCAGTGAACGTCTCATCGGGAAGAGCCCAGACATTGTGCCATATTGACGGAATTGGCGGAATTAGAATGAATACCCAACACCCTCCGTTTAACTCTTTCCATCCTGAGCCATAAAAAGGCCGAGCTGGACTTCACCTTCAGTGATGAGCACGGCGGCCATAACTTGCAAAGTGCTGTAATGTGGATCCGTATTTCACGGCAGGAGCAGGAGCTGGCACATCCTCCTCCATGGCGGGGGCTCTGCTGATCTCACCAGGTAATAAAGAGGTGTCAGGAAGATTTAGTGAGGCTGCGGTTCTGCTGCTGAGACCGTGGAGCCGGAGTCTGTGTAAAACATGGAGAGTCTTAACCCTTAAATAGTCCTAGCTAATTGAGGGGTCTCTACGACTAGGAGAGAATGAGCTGAGCTCAGTCATTTATGCTGCTAGGCTCTAACAGCTCCAGAGCATGCCAATGAGTCCCCATATTCATGAGCTGACGCTGTCCCCGCCCCCTGCCTCTGATTGACAGGTTTTTTCCATATCAGTCAGCAGCAGGTGGGCGGGAGAGCCATGAGCTCATGAATATGGGGACTCATTGGCATGCCCTGTGGCTGGTACTGGAGCAATACAAGATTTTGGCAAAACGGCTGGGTCAATTAAAGAAAGTGACCCAACATTTTGCCAAGGGGATCTGTCACTAGTTTACGCTGCCCTTAGTTGGGACACCATAAAACGGGTGACAGATTCCCTTTAAATGCGTTGTCTGAAATTAGACAGAAGAGCCCTTTAAATGCCTATGTCTTCCATTGGCACAGAAGTTAAAGGGGTATTCTGGGTACATCAAGTTATTCTCTATCCGCAGGACAGGGATCATCTATTAGACTATTGGAGGGGCCGACTGCTGGGACCCCCACCGATCACAAGAATGGGGGCTGTGTAACCAACCCTCAAATGACTGGAGTGGCAGGTCATGCATGTCCACTGCCGGTCCATTCATCTCCATGGAGACAGCTCAGTACAACGCTTGCCAATTTCTGGCAGTCCCATAGAGAAGACAATTTCTTGTACAAAGGATGGAAGATAGTGAACTTACTATAATCGTTCCCCTAGCGAAACCAGCTGCAAGTAGAGTTCCAGTGAGGCCTAGTTCACACGAACGTGTGTGATCCGTGGCCGTATTGCGGCCTGCAATTTGCGGGCCGCAATACACGGCCACAGCTCCGTGTGCATTCCGCATCACGGATGCGGACCCATTCACTTCAATGGGTCCGCAAATCCGGAATCGCGGAACGGCCGCACGGGACGGGACCCCTCGGAAGCACTACGGAGTGCTTCCATGGGGTTACGTCCCGTACTTCCGTTCCGCAAAAAGATAGAACATGTCCTATCTTTTTGCGGGAACGGGCGGATCGCGGACCCATTAAAGTGAATGGGTCCGCGATCCGATGCGGCTGACCTACGGCCGGCGATCGTGCATTGCGGCCCGCTATTTGCGGGCCGCAGCACGGGTCACACACGTTTGTGTGAACTCAGCCTGAGGGAGATGCCATCAATATGCCTTTAGGATATATGCACACATTCTGGAATCAGGTGCACTGAAATCCGCAGGTGTTCGCAGGCAAATCAATGCGGTCAATCCGCATCAATTGGTGCGGATTTGCATGCGGATTTTACTAAGTGAATGGAGAAAATCCGGTCAGGAAAAATAAAATAAATTGACATGCTGCGGATTTTAAAATCCGCACCGCTGGTCAAAATCCGCTCTGAAAAAATCTGCATCGTGTGCATTGAGAATTTCAAATTCTCATAGAATAAAAGGCACATGACTTACGGTGCGGATTTTCCGCACGCAAATCCGCGTGGAAAGTCTGCATGCAATCCTGATCGTGTGCATTTAGCCTTAGGCAATTTATTGAAGGTACCTAGAGAAATGATGATTGAGGTAAAAGGAAAATCCATTCTCCAGCTCTGTGATGCATGTCTGACAAGCAGGAAAGGAGGGAAGGCACGGGATATGAGCTCACAGAAGAGGAGTTACAGCAGGGGTGCACAACCCGTGGCCTGCATGCGGCCCCCAGATCCAAGGCTTGCGGCCCCCATCCTCCTGGACAGAAACACAGCTGATCGTGCGATTAGCTGTGTTTCTGCCCACAGCGCCTCACAATGGAGCATTACAGCTCCTGCTCCCACATTGTAGCAGCAGCAGGTCTTTTCTCGGCTGTCAGTGACAGCGGGGGAGCCGAGGAGAAGGCAGAAGCAGTGTATCAGCGCTTCTGCCTTCTCCTCAGATAGGTGAGCGGCGCGCTGTGCAGGGGACCCAGCTTGGGGGCAGAGGAGTGATCCTGATCAGCTCTGCCTGTGTACAATGTCCCCACAGCAGACTGGTTTCCCCTGTAACTGGGGCTCCTTTAGATGTCCCAGTTACAGTGGAAATAGTGCCAAAAAAAAAAAAAAAGGCTGTGTCCCCAAAGGTCTTTCAGTGACCTCTTGGGGACAAATTATGTGGAAAAATATATAAAAAAATGAGTTAAAAAATTATTTAAAAGATTTTAATACAAAAAAATATATAATAAAACACAAATAAAAGAAAAAAAAGAAATAAAATATGATGTGGCAAAAAAAAATTGAAAATGATAAAAAAAAATACAAAAAGAAAAGAAAAAAATAAAAGGAAAAATTGCAAAATGAAAAAGTGTTCACTGTCCCCTAACAGTCTTTTTATAATCCCTTGGGGGACACATTATTTGTCAAAAATATATTTAAAAAAATAATTGAAAATAAAAAAATAAATATAAATAAAATACAAATAAAATAAAAAAATAAAAAGTGTTCATCGTCCCCCAACAGTCTTTTTATGACCTCTTGGGGGACATATTATGTGGCAAAAATATATGTAAATATTAAGTAATAAACCAATTATAAAAAATAATAATACAATAAAATCATAATAAAATACAAATAAAAGAAAAAAAAAGGAAAAAGTGAAAAATTAACAAAAAGTTTCAGTGTCCCCAAAAGGTCTTTTTATGACCTCTTGGGGGATATTTATTGTAGCAAAAATATATTAAAAATGAAGTTTAAAAAGATAAAAAATAATAAGATACATAAAAGAAAAACCACCCGCAACAACCAAAACCGTCACCATTATGACCCCATTCACGTGAAACTATGCGTATTATATAACAAAACAACTGACACAAAATAGGGAACTAATTCTAATAATTAATTTTGGTGGCAATTTGCATATTTAAAGAATAAGGAGCTATAGTTTGAAAAAAAATACTTTTTAAAAATGTTTTGTACAGTTTCCCACAAATAAAACAAAAAAATTATTCTAAGGCCCTATGTGTCAAGTGACAAATTGTTGCAAAAATAATTTTGGCATTCCCAACACATAAAAAAGTTACAACCGTTTGAACCACCACGTGCGCTCAATCACAAAAAAAAGTGTCTGTTCAGGCATGGTTATTAAAGGGTTAACCAATAAGTGCTTTCCCCACTAGTAAGGGAAAATGCTTACTGGTTATTGCATGGTGCCTGTAACTGGCAGGAGGTGGTAATAACCAGGGAGCGCCGTCCTCTTATTGGCGGCCCCTTAAAATAGAGCGATGTGACAAAGCGGCCCTCAGACCAAAAAAGGTTGTGCACCCCTGAGTTACAGGATAAATAGCATGTAAAATTAAAGCATAGATAACTTATAGAACCAAATATAACAATAGCCACTAGATGGCAGTGAAGTGGATTAAGTATGGTGGATAACTGGTATAAAAGAATACAATAATTAATTCTAGTGGGAAGTCATAGCTAGGGCAGCACAACAATGCAACAATCATATTGTACAGTTTGCACCATAAGCCCAATCAAGTCACACAGCAGATATTTGCAGAAAGTGCTGCCGTTGAAAATTCATTCCATTCACCTGAGTTGTTTTGGTGGAAAACACATGGGTTTCTTCAAGCTCCATTCATGGGACTGAAATTTCTTCAAGCAACCTGCCATGTGTGAATTTACCCTACAGGTTAAAGTTGTTGTTTTATCTTTTCATATGGGTTACTATGGCCTATGGACATTATAGAGGGGGCCCCCTCTATAATGTCCATAGAGGGGGCCCCCTTTTTTAGCTAGATTGTTAGAAACCAACAAAGAGTGGCTCTCATCTTAGTGGACCAGGATTGTCCATGTATCACCATTGAATGACCAGCATGTACAAGTAGAGTTGACCAAAGTGAATACCATTGCCATTTACTTGTCTGTATGATGTTTAGGAAGGTGGAACGTGTCTCAACCACATGATGCCCAGACCCAAGGTTTCCCAGCCGAACACTTCACAGAGCATCACCCTGCCTCCACTGGCTTGTCTTCTTCCCATAGTGCATCCTGGTGCCATCTCTTCCCCAGGTAAGTGGCACTCATGCACCCAGCTGACCCTATAATGTAATATGTCATTCATCTGACTTGTCCATTTCTTTCCATTGCTCCACGGTCCAGTTCATGTGCCCATTGTAGACACTTTTGGCTGTGAACAGGGCTCACCGTGTGCTCTCTCCTTGGTCTGCAAGCTGAAGTGTAGGAACCAGTAGGAACTTTCTCAGCAATTTGTTGTTCTACAGTAGCATCTCTGTGGGATCCCCTTTCACTCCCCATGTGCATCAGTGAATCTTGGGCGTCAGTTCACCAGTTGTCCACTTTTGGTGGTTACTAACCACTGCACATGAGAAACACTCCACAAGACCTGACATTTTGGACATGCTCTGACCTAGTCATCTAGACATCACACTTTGGTCTTCGTTGCTCCTGCTTGTCGGTTTTTCCTGCTTCCAACACATCAGTTTCGAGAATTGAGTGATCACTTGCTGCATAGTATTTCTTACCCCTTGACAGACTTCTGTCGCAATTTATGGCTTATTGATGTAGAAGTGAAGAGCATGATTTCTCATAAATCAACAGACTGTGTCCCCTGCCCATCCAGTAGCAACCTAGGTGGACCATCTACTTATCTCAACTCTGATCTGAAAGTACGGAACGAGAGTCGGACACCGCTGCACTGGAAGGAAGACGTTCCACTTGACAGCTGCTCGATGCACTGGCAGGGGAGGAACAGCTGCCATTTGACAGCCACTTCCTTCTATTATAGCAAGTGATCCCACCAAGCTTCCTGATATTCGTGGTTAATGCAGTGAGTAGAGAGGCGGTCATTGTTATGTGTCAGCCACCCCATTCTCAGATGACAGCCGCTCTACTAAGAAAGCAGAGTGTCTTTTTGAGGTCCGTCCGGTCACTTTAGGCCTGGGCCTTTGTTGGCTTCATCCTGCCCTGAGGTGTACGGCGTCCTTCATATGTCCTGCTGTGTGTATGCAGGAGTGAGATATAACAGTAATGGATGCTGCCTCCTCCAGAGCGTCTTTACCATCATTAATTATGAACCAGAAGACACCATGTTTTCCTATTATTATGCATTAAAGTGTCATCTGACCTCATTACGATTCATACTGCATAGCAACAAGGCAGATCAGATCTTCTAGAATAAAAGACACTCTTACTGTGATTAAAGAACGGCTATGTCGTTCCTCCCCCCGGGACATGGCCGGGAGAACATCACAACCGCCCCCTCTGATGACCGCTTCAGTCATGACCGCTCTTTATAGTCCTATGAACTAGAGCTTCTCTGGCCTGTCGTGGCCAGGGAAGTCTGAATGTTTCACCGACCACTGGGGAAATGTGGCCTTTTCATGGTCATCAGAAACACACTGCTGGCTACACGCAGGTACTGCTGGCGGCTTGGGATGGTTTTGGGAGGTGACAGGTTCCCTTTAACCGGACTTTGGCCTGAGGTTCCGTGACAATTTCATCCGTTTTCCGAATAACGAACTCCCTGGCCTCCTAAACCTGTTTAGAGGAGAGGCTGTCAGCAACTTTTACAGCGACAACCGCTTCTCTTGCATCAGACAAAGGGGCTGGAACCTCTTCCCCTAGAAAACCCGGCCGCGGGCTGTCTTCTGTGGAGGTCTCCCTATCCTTCCACGGCTTAAGTAAATTAACATGTTAGATCTGTTCCGGCTTTCGCCGCCCTGGCTGGTGTACCTTGTAGTTCACCTCTCCAACTTTCTCGAGTACCTCGTAGGGCCCCTGCCACCTACCCAGGAACTTACTGTCCACGGTCGGCACCAGAACCAAAACCCTGGGTTAAATTTCCGCACCCGAGCCTGCCGATTATAGACCCCACTCTGAGCTGCCTCCATACGCTCCCTAACAAGAGGCAACACGGTCTCTATCCGTTCTTGCATCTGGGTAACGTACTCAATGACACTTTTATACGGAGTCGGCTGTCGTTCCCACGCCTCTTTGGCTACATCCAAGAGACCGCGAGGGTGTCTGCCATATAGCAGTTCGAAGGGCGAGAACCGAGTAGAGGTCTGGGGCACCTCTCGCACTGCGAACATGAGATAGGGAAGAAGAAGGTCCCAGTCCTTCCCATCTTTAGCCACCACCCTTTGCAACATGTCCTATTCTTGTCTGTATTGCAGCCAAGTGATGGGAGTGAGAAAAATGCGGGGTCACGGGTGTCGTTATTTTGTGCATGCGTGGATCGTGGACTGCAATACGGACACGGCCGTGTGCATGACGCCTACATCTGACAACCCATTTAAGAAATGTCCTATTTATTAGTTTTGATTCATCAGAATCGGGCCTGTCCCTTCCCCTGACAGCTCTGGTTTAGTCACTTCTACAATTCTGGATTGTATTTTCTCCATGATTCCTGCTAAAAGTTCTGAATGAATTCCTAGCAGTTTGATGGGTGATATCAGTCTGACACTGCCAGCACTGATTGGCTAGTGTGAGACGATGCAAGGACACCCCCCCCCCCAACTGGTAACACCCAGCAGGACCTTAATTGGAAACGGCTAGTAATTAAACCATAACTTTTAGGGCTTGTGCTGTGGACCCCAAATTGCGGTCCGCTAAGCACGAGCACCTGCCGTGTGGCAGCCGCATAGGGATCGCGGCCCCATTCGCTTGAATGGGGCCGCGATCCCTCCGTTCCGCAAAAAAAAAGAGCAAGCTCTATCTTTTTGCGGTGCTGAAGCACGGAACGGAAACTCAGAAAGCACTCCGTAGTGTTCCGTTCCGCATCTCCGGATTTGCGGACCCATTGAAATGAATGGGTCCGCATCCGTGATGCAGAATGGCCGCGAAACGGGACCCATGTATTGCGGATCCGCAATACGGGCACGGGCTTCACACGGTCTTGTGAACAAGCCCTCAGTAGGAATAGACAGAGGAATGGCACAACATACGAGTCATAAGAATAGATGCTCCAGAATTGGGGAATGCAAGTAGCTACCAAACCACGGGACGGGTCCTAGAATACAAGTTGGGATTCCCTCGTCCATCTTTTCCTAAGAGGCTACATGACGCTATAATCTTGAGGAACATTTATGAGTTTTTCTCCTTTTCTTATAATTATGTCAATCACCTTATGGCACCACAAGCCTGTTCTATTTACGGGAATCTGTCCCTTCTCCTGACAGGTCGGTTTTAGGAAACAATTATAGCCCCCATAATCTAACAATTCTGGAGCATCTTTTCTTGGAACTCTGAATGACACCATCCCTCTCTTATTCCTCCTGGAAGTTTAAGAATGACTTGACAACTGGGTGTGACCAGATGGGGCTGTGTCCCAGCACACTCTCACAGTCCAATCAGTGCCGACACTGTCAGACTGTGAAGGGACACGCCCCGAGGGGGATGTCGATATTCATACATTTTTTAAAAGGTGTAACAGAGGAACAGCACAGAGTTATCAGAAAAGATCCTCCACAACTGTCATGGGGAGAGGTAAGTAGTGTATGTGGCTCTGTAGTTTTTCGGATACTTTCAGATTATTAGTGAGAAAGATTGACAGCTTTCTCCCTATGCACAGTCATATAGAGAAAAAGCTGTCCCTAGAGGCCCTTTAAGATCACTTAAAGGGGTTGTCCCATCTGGACCTTATGGCATGTCAATGGGATGTGCTATAGGTGCTGATCCTGCCTCTGAGACAGGGTCCTGCTGTAAATGGACAGCACACTGCGCATGTGTCGCCACGCCTCTGGCGCGCTCGCTTGCCTATTTTCTGAGAAAACGCCTTGCATGGGCAATGTGCTCTCCATTCACGGTGGGGCCCCATTTTTGAGACTGAAGCAGGTCCCAGAGGTGGAACCAGCATCTATCAGACAATTATTGCATATCTTATTAATACACCACAGATGTCCAGATCCAACAACCCCCTTTAGGCCCCATGCACACGGCCATTTGTATTTTATGGTCCACAAATTGCAGATTGACTTCAATGGGTCAGCGGTCAAGGGTAGGACATGTTCTACCTCATTGGAGGCAGAAGGCACACGTATCATCCATGTGTTTCCCATATCCGTATGTCCATTCTGCAGAAAGGTCAACCACGTTCACAAAATGTGGACCACGGATCCATTGAAGTCAATGGGTTCGCAAAAAAAAAAGTTGCGTACTGCATTAGTATTTTGCAGATCGGCAGATCCCAAAACGGATATGGTCGTGTGCGTGAGGCTTTAAGGAAACATGCACACACAGACATATGGCAGGACGTACCGTATGTCAGCAGGTCCTCAATCTCTACATTGGCACCTTGCTCCTTATCGCCCCCTAGTGGTGCCCCTAAGGCTTCCTTGACTATTCCCTATCAGCTCTGCTCTCCCCTGCAAGCTGAGAAATAAGCACACACGTTGGGACACATCTTCAGCTCGCTGACCGGATGCTGATATTGCCTCTTTATTGCGATTACAATTACACAGACCCACAAAAGCCGCCGACGTATTTGATAACTGCAGCAGTCTCAATTGCCTTGCAGTCAGCAGCAGAGGGGTTAAGGTGCAAAAAGATGAGAAGTAACCGAAAACACAAGAGCAGGCGGTTCCTCTCTTAAACCGGACCGGGCAGTCACCGCGGCTCTGATTTCAAGTTGTGGAATTTAAGGTATTGCTATGGAATCTACGGCTGGTTGTGTGGCAGTGAAGGGGTTAAAAAAAAAAAAGAACCCTGCTGCGTCGAAGAGTTCTCCTGCACTGGTAATGAGTAGAAGCTCTGGGTGCTGGAGTCACCTGCAGTAACCATGCACAACCTGGGGAAGCTGGCCAGGGTGGGATCAGGACTCTGCTTAAAGCGGGGGTGGGGTCCAAATCTAGGCATGGAAGGGCGGTCTGTGGACCAGGAGGGGGGAGATGGAGGGAGCAGCGTTTATTACATCTGTCTGCATGTGTTTTATTTTTTCTTTGGGGTTTCTTCCTCTGTGGCTTCCTCTTCCCCTTCTTCCTCTGCCTCTTTACCTTCTTCTTCCTCTTCTTCTCCTTCACCTGTGGAGAGAAATCAATATGAAGCAGAGACAGCTTCCCGGTCCAGAAACCAATGTGGTGGCCCAATATTCTCGGCCCATAGGTATCAACAAGTCCTACCTTCTCCTTCTGCCTCCTCTCCTCCCTCTTCTTCCTCCTCAGCAGTTTCTTCTTCTTCTTCTTCCTCTGGAGGTTCTGCTTTGGCTTCTTCTGTTCTGGAGGACTCGATGGTCTCTTCTACATCGAGCTGTTCTTCTTGGACATGACTGGCGTAGTAGGTGGGGAAGGAGCGGGTGGAGATGTAGGAACTGCTCTGCAGGTTGTATGCCGAGCGGCCAAATATGGGGGTACTTTGTGTATATCCACTGGTGATGGCCCCCACCCCGGAGAAGCTCAGCCTGGTCTCCTCACCCTCAAGTAACTTTCTGCAGAAACAGAGACAAGAAACTCAGAAGAGACCAAAAGTGTAAAACTGCCTAGAAACCATAACCACACTCCATATATAACGCCTCCTCCGTGACTACCTGTAGGCAGCAATCTCTATGTCCAGCGCCATCTTGACGTTCAGCAGGTCCTGGTACTCTTTCAGGTATCGTGCCATCTCACTCTTTGTATTCCTCAGGTCTTCCTCTAGATTGCTAATGGCATCCTGTGGGCGAGAGGAGATCAAGTAATAATGGTAGTGTCCCCTTTAAGAAAGATGTCTCCACTGATACAATGTAGCAATATAATTATATACTGGACTTTCCTTACTCACGGCAAAGAACCAGTTTGCTGCCCTCTATTTCTAAACACTCTGGTCAAAACTGAGCGCCTGTAGAGTGCCCAGCCCAATTCACTTCAGTGGAGCCAGACACAACCCATGGACAGGTGTGGTGCCATTTTTTGGAGTCCTTTAACTACATCCCAAGGCTGCTACCTACATTATGCTCCTTGTGAAAAAGCAATGGGTTAAAATGCACCATCCATGGCACCGATTTAGTATCTGCTGATCTCCCCTGTCCATGGCACTGATTTAGTATCTAGCGATCTGCCCTGTCCATGCACCGATTTAGTATCTAGCGATCTGCCCTGTCCATGGTACTGATTTAGTATCTGCTGATCTTCCCTGTCCATGGCACTGATTTAGTATCTGCTGATCTGCCCTGTCCATGGTACTGATTTAGTATCTGCTGATCTGCCCTGTCCATGGCACTGATTTAGTATCTGCTGATCTGCCCTGTCCATGGCACTGATTTAGTATCTGCTGATCTGCCCTGTCCATGGCACTGATTTAGTATCTGCTGATCTGCCCTGTCCATGGCACTGATTTAGTATCTGCTGATCTGCCCTGTCCATGGCACTGATTTAGTATCTGCTGATCTGCCCTGTCCATGGCACTGATTTAGTATCTGCTGATCTGCCCTGTCCATGCACCGATTTAGTATCTAGCGATCTGCCCTGTCCATGGTACTGATTTAGTATCTGCTGATCTGCCCTGTCCATGGCACTGATTTAGTATCTGCTGATCTCCCCTGTCCATGGCACTGATTTAGTATCTGCTGATCTCCCCTGTCCATGGCACTGATTTAGTATCTAGGGATCTGCCCTGTCCATGGCACTGATTTAGTATCTAGCGATCTGCCCTGTCCATGGCACTGATTTAGTATCTAGGGATCTGCCCTGTCCATGGCACTGATTTAGTATCTGCTGATCTGCCCTGTCCATGGCACTGATTTAGTATCTAGCGATCTGCCCTGTCCATGGCACTGATTTAGTATCTAGGGATCTGCCCTGTCCATGGCACTGATTTAGTATCTAGCGATCTGCCCTGTCCATGGCACTGATTTAGTATCTGCTGATCTGCCCTGTCCATGGCACTGATTTAGTATCTAGCGATCTGCCCTGTCCATGGCACTGATTTAGTATCTAGCTATCTGCCCTGTCCATGGCACTGATTTAGTATCTAGCGATCTGCCCTGTCCATGGCACTGATTTAGTATCTGCTGATCTGCCCTGTCCATGGCACTGATTTAGTATCTGCTGATCTGTCCTGTCCATGGCACTGATTTAGTATCTAGCGATCTGCCCTGTCCATGGCACTGATTTAGTATCTGCTGATCTGTCCTGTCCATGGCACTGATTTAGTATCTAGCGATCTGCCCTGTCCATGGCACTGATTTAGTATCTAGCGATCTGCCCTGTCCATGGCACTGATTTAGTATCTAGGGATCTGCCCTGTCCATGGCACTGATTTAGTATCTAGCGATCTGCCCTGTCCATGGCACTGATTTAGTATCTGCTGATCTGTCCTGTCCATGGCACTGATTTAGTATCTAGCGATCTGCCCTGCCCTGGGCACTGATTTAGTATCTGCTGATCTGCCCTGTCCATGGCACTGATTTAGTATCTAGCGATCTGCCCTGTCCATGGCACTGATTTAGTATCTAGCGATCTGCCCTGTCCATGGCACTGATTTAGTATCTAGGGATCTGCCCTGTCCATGGCACTGATTTAGTATCTGCTGATCTGTCCTGTCCATGGCACTGATTTAGTATCTAGCGATCTGCCTTGTCCATGGCACTGATTTAGTATCTAGGGATCTTCCCTGTCCATGGCACTGATTTAGTATCTAGCGATCTGCCCTGTCCATGGCACTGATTTAGTATCTAGGGATCTGCCCTGTCCATGGCACTGATTTAGTATCTGCTGATCTGCCCTGTCCATGGCACTGATTTAGTATCTGCTGATCTGTCCTGTCCATGGCACTGATTTAGTATCTGCTGATCTGCCCTGTCCATGGCACTGATTTAGTATCTAGTGATCTGCCCTGTGCTGATTTCTCCCTTGTGGTCCAGTTGGGCACAACTTTTCACCCCCAGCGACTAATATACAGTGCCAGCCTATTAACCCTTGTGCATCCCTGCCCCTCAGTTCCATTTCGTATGTAAGCACCTTCTCTGCCATCCTGCTCCCCCGTCACATATACCCTGCATCTGCCCAAGTCCCCCCCCCCCCCCCCACGCACACCCCAGTACCTGCATGTCGGCGATCTCCCCCGCCTGCTTGTCGTCCAGCTCCTGGATCTGCCTCTGCAGAGCTTCATTCACTCCCCTGCAGGCATCAATCTCCAGGGCTTTGGATTTGAGCAGCCGCCGATTCTCCGACACCTCGTCCTTGGCGGAGCGCACGGCGTCGGTATTGCGCGCAGCGCTTTGCGTCAGCACCGTAAAGCGGGACTTGAACCACTCCTCCGCGGACTGCATGTTCTTGGCGGCCAGCTTCTCGTACTGGGCCCGGATGTCGCGCAGGGCGGAGCTGAGGTCCGGTTTGGACACGTCCACCTCCAGCGAGATTTGGGCGTACTCGACCTGCGACTGAAGCTGCGCCAGTTCCTCCTCGTGGACCTTCTTGAGGAAGGCGATCTCGTCCAGCAGGCTGTCCATCCTCTTCTCCAGCTCTACCCTGGCCAGGGAGGTCATGTCCGCCTCCTTCCTCACCTCCAGCAGCCTGGCCTCGGCGTCCTCCCGGCTCAGCGCCTCTTCCTCGTAGCGCCCTTGCAGCTGCCGCAGCGCCTCTTCCAGTCGCTCGCGCTGCTGGCGCAGGCCCTGGCGGTCGGCCACCGCGTCCTCGTGCGCCAGGCGCAGCTCCCGCGCCTCCTGCTCGTAGAGGTCGCGCAGTCGGGACGGCTCGCTGTGCTTCTGGCGCAGGATGTGCAGCTCGGCTTCCAGCACCTTGTTGCGCTTCTCCAGCTCGTGCACCCGCTCGATGAAGCTGGCGAAGCGGTCGTTGAGGTCCTGCAGCTGCGCCTTTTCCTGGGTGCGCACCACCTTAAGGTCGCTGCTCATGGCCGCCACCTGGGACAGGTCCATGGAGTCGGTGCCGGCCAGCAGGCTGGAGGAGGCGGCATAGCTCCGGCGCACCGAGGACACGGCGGACGACGAGTAGCTGCTCCTGCTCGGGGAGCCGTAGGTGGTGCGGACGTGCAGCCTCGGGGAGCTCTCCACCACCCGCCGCTTGTACGAGGAGCTGTAGTACGGCTCGTAGCTGTAGGAGCTCATGGTGGCGGCGGCGGCGGCTGCTGCTGCTGGGCTCTGCCGGGCGCCCGCTCCTACTTATAGCGGCCGGGAGAGGGGCGCGCATGCGCACGACGGCGCCTCAGCACCAAGGACAGCAGCAGGCACCGTCCTGCCCAGTGCTCCTGCCAGGCTGGCACTTCAGCGATTAACCCCACAGGCTCTGCAGCACTTTTCCAGGGCTGGGGCTAAAGCTCACCGGGCAGGAGGAGCAGGGGGGTTTTATCTGGCAGAGGTGCAGAGCTGAGTTCGTCCTTCAGCACAGGAGCGGGTCATAGCGCAGTGTCCGGACGCATAGCAGAGCTGGGGGGGAGCAGTCCCTGGACTAAAACCGGACTGTGTGATCAGGGGTCAGCGGTAATGTGAGCACAGGGAGAGAAGAAAGGGATAGACTGCAGAGGAGGTGGATGGATAGATAGATAGATAGATAGATAGATAGATAGATAGATAGATAGATAGATAGATAGATAGATAGATAGATAGATATAAGAGATAGATAGATAGATAGATAGATAGATAGATAGATAGATAGATAATAGATAGATAATAGATAATAGATAGATAGATAATAGATAGATAATAGATAGATAATAGATAATAGATAGATAGATAGATAGATAGATAGATAATAGATAGATAGATAGATAGATAGATAGATAATAGATAGATAATAGATAGATATGAGATAATAGATAGATAATAGATAGATAGATAGATAGATAATAAATAGATAGATAAATAGATGGATAGATATAATACGCAGATAGATAGATATAATAGATAGATAGATAATAGATAGATAATAGATAGATAGATAGATAATAGATAGATAATAGATAGATAGATAATAGATAGATAGATAGATAGATAGATAGATAGATAGATAGATAATAGATAATAGATAGATAGATATAATAGATAATAGATAGATAGATATAATAGATAGATACAGATGTAGCTGAGCTCATCTTGGCTCTGATGACACATGTCATAGTTATCTCCTGACAAAATCCATTGTAAAGTCACCTCACATTTTCTTGCTATTTTTTACCTAAGGTGTTAATAACCATCCAGTTTAGCTCTGCTGCATCAGGAGACAGATCACTGCTGTACGATACCCCCGTGCCCCCTGTGCCCCCGCTATGCAGATAATCTATGTGCCCTCTATAGTCACCTCTGGGCAGATGACAGCACTGGCCGTGATATATCACACCGGTAATATGCTCTATAAAGCAAACTCAGCTCTGCTACATGTGAATACATCAGCTGTGTCATGCCATGCAGCAGTTAATGGTAATCATATTGAACTCCTAGACGGCGGTGATGGGGTTAACTACAACATTTCTGGTCAGTTTTAGGGTCGGTATTACAGACAGGTGCCCCCCCTGTATTGTGCCCCCCCAGGAGGCGCTATAGTCTCTCCTACATACAGTGCACTAGACCACAATTTATTTAAAGGAATCCATGACACAAAAAGTGTGCCCCTGTACAGAAGCAGAGGCGCCCATGGGCCCGCAGCGGGATGGGCGTGCCGGATTTTGGATCCATACCCTATGCCCAATGCTGGTGATAGACGTAAGGCTGCTTCCACATCCTTGGCATTGTTACTAGTTGCGGCAGAGAATCGGCAGAACATAAACCGCAGCGTGCAGCATTTTCTGTCCACCCAATTCTTGGCCTTTTTGCCGCAGATTTGGGTTGCACCCGGCAGTGCCCATCTGGAGAAGACTGACGCTCTGCCAGAATTGCTGCTGCAGATGTAAAACAAGCCTGAGCTGAAGAATCGTCCCAGGATCCATAGTGAGAAAGAAGGATCGGACATGTTGGCTCTCAGCGCAGGCTCCGGGGACAGAGCGCACAGCGGCGGGGAACACTCCAAATAGTCATATAAGAATGGAGCCGACGTGCGGCACCGGTCATCAGCCCTTCAAGAGATTCTCCAATCATCAGTGCAAGGAAATCGAAGAAACTCTGGTGTGTTATGACAGACAATGCCTCCTTCTCCCTCTAGGGGCTCATTCCTCAGCACCGCTCCCCTCTCCATAGACTTCTATGGGCAGCATGTAAGGTGACGCTTCTGTCTTCTCTCTCCAGATGGGTTTAGCAGGAAATGGGGATAATTTAGGTACAGATTTATAGACCGATAATAGATACAGAAAGACAGAGAGATATACACAGATAATAGATTTAGATAGACACTGGATGTCTCCCGATTGCCGCTTTCATTACTATTTTCTAGATAAGATGGATAGAAAATAGATGATAGAAAGATATTAGATAGGAGATAAATAGATAGATACAGTGCCTTAAAAAAGTATTCACACCCCTTGAACTTTTCCACATTTTTTCACATTACACCCACAAACGTATATGTATTTTATCGGGATTTTATGTGATAGACAAACACAAAGTAACAAGTACACATGTAGCAGAGTTAACAGTCACAGTCATAACACGTTAACTACATGTGATAACTCACCAAATGTGTGCATTAACCCTGTGTGAAGTAGAAAGGAAACAATACATGGTTTTCAAAACATTTTAATAAATAAAATCTGAAAAGTGTGTTGTGTATTTGTATTCAGCCCCCTGTACTGTGATACCCCCTAAATAAGATCCAGAGTAACCAATTGCCTTCAGAAGTCACCTAATTAGGAAATAGAGTCCACCTGCGTGTCATTTCTTCTCAGTATAACTACAGTTGCGTTGTGAAGGCCTCAGAGAATATTAGTTATCAAACAGCATTTTGAAAACCAAGGAACACACAAAACAGGTCAAGGATAAAGTTTTGGAGAAGTGTAAAGCAGAGTTAGGTTATAAAAAAAAATATCCCAAGCTTTGAACATCTCACAGAGCACTGTTCAATCCATCATCCAAAAATGGAAGGAGTATGGCACAGCTGCAAACCTACTAAGACATGGCTGTCCAGCTAAACTGACAGCGCAGGTAAGGAGAGCACTAATTAGAGAAGCAGCCAAGAGGCCCATGGTCACTCTGGAGGAGCTGCAGAGATCCACAGCTCAGGTGGGAGAATCTGTCCACAGGACAACTATTAGTCGTGTGCTCCACAAATCTGGCCTTTATGGAAGAGAGCCATTTTTGAAAGCTAGCCATAAGAAGGCCTGTTTACAGTTTGCCACAAGCCATGTAGGGGGCAGAAGGTGCTCTGGTCAGAGGAGACCAAAAGCTGAACTTTTTGGCCTAAATGCAAAACGCACATCACCCTGAACACACCATCTCCACCATGAAACATGGTGGCAGCAGCATCATGATGCAGGGATGCTTTTCTTCAGCAATGACCGGGAAGCTGGTCAGAGTTGATAGGAAGATGGATGGAGCTAAATACAGGGCAATCCTGGAGGAAAACCTGGTAGAGGCTGCAAAACATGTGAGACTGGGGCAGAGGTTCACCTTCCAGCAGGATAGACCCTAAACATACAGCCAGTACTACAATGGAATGGTTTAGATCAAAGCATCTTCATGTGTTAGAACGTCCCAGTCACAGTCCAGACCTAAATCTCAGTGAGAATCTGTGGCAGGACTTGGAAAGTGTTCTTCACAGACGTTCTCCATCCAATCTGACGGCGCTTGGCCTATTTTGCAAAGAAGAATGGGCAAAAATGTCATCCTCTAGATGTGCAAAGCTGGAAGAGACCTACCCCAAAAGACTTGCAGTGAAATGTGGTCCTACAAGGCATTGACTCAGGGGGGCTGAATACAAATGCTCGCCACACTTTCCCCATTTTTATTTATTAAAACTTTTGAAAAACACGTACCATTTTCTTCTCCCGTCACACATACTTGCTGCTTTCTGTTGGTCTATCACATAAAATCCCAGTAAAATACATTTACGTTTAACGTGAAGAAATGTGGAAAACTTCAAGGGGTGTGAATACTTTCTTAAGGCACTGTAGATAGATGTGACTGATATACAGAGGGTGAATGGAGACATGGGAGTCTTTTCTAATATTTGATGCTGACACAACCCTGCATTCTCCTCAGTGCCCTCCATTTCTGGGGTATGGAATGTGCCTCCCTCTGCTGCCCCCACACTGTAGCCTCCTGCACAGCAGGGATTGTCACCGGGGGTAAGTCTGCAGCAGAACCGTCACTGACTGTACAGGTCTAGCGGCAGTGTCCCCTGCTGGGGGTAATGTCCAGTCCTCAGGTGGAATATTCTGCGCTGCAGAACATCTCTAGGAGGTTAGTCAGCACTTCCCCCCCATAGGGGTGACAGCAGGGATTGCAGGGGATGGAATAGAGCTCTTTCCTACAGGGAGGGTCCGGAGCATGCTGCAAGAAGATGCTGCAGGATCTCTGGCGTCTGTTCAACACTGCAGCAAGTTCAGAGAAGAAGACGAGGACTGCCGTATTACATCCAGATGGGATAGAAGATGGAGGCGATAGATAGATAGATAGATAGATAGATAGATAGATAGATAGATAATAGATAGATAATGGGAGGATAGATAGATAGATAGATAGATAGATAGATAGATATATGATAGATAGATAGATAGATAGATAGATAGATAGATATTAGATAGATAGATAATAGATAGATAATAGATAGATAGATAGATAGATAGATAGATAGATAGATAGATAGATAATAGATAGATAGATAGATAATAGATAGATAATAGATAGATAGATAGATAGATAGATAGATAGATAGATAGATATATGATAGATATATATTTTATTGATAGACAGATAGATAAACGGATAGATATGTGATTGATATGTGACTAATAGACTGATAGATAGATAAATAGATAGATAGATAATAGATAAATAGATAGATAGATAATAGATAGATAGATAATAGATAGATAATAAATAGATAGATAGATAGATGATAGATAGATAATAGATAGATAGATAGATAGATAATAGATAGATAGATAGATAGATAGATAGATAGATAATAGATAGATAATAGATAGATAGATAATAGATAGATAGATAGATAGATAATAGATAGATAATAGATATAATAGATAATAGATAGATAGATATTTTATTGATAGATAGATAAACAGATAGATATGTGAAGGATAGGGATGATTTATTCTCCCATCCATGTAATGACTTTCTCTCTATAATAGTTGAAAGCCCATCATGATTTATTCGGAATATCTGGATTTCTGCACTTTCTTTGTAATTAGATAAGTAATATTCCAGGATCAGGACTTTAACTCTATTAAATGAAAATGGTTTACATTCATAATATAATGTAATATAAAAAAGTACAATAAACTAAGGACTCTGCCCACAAGAGCTTACAATCTACAAGGGATTGGCAGTAATGCTACCTGAACGTCAGTGCCAGTTACATTATAGGGCACATTACAATTCACACTTCATTCCGGTTCCGCTGTGTTCAACCACCAGTGATAATAATGGGAGGTTGTCACCCCTCGCTGACATTACACCGATAGCCAGTATGCTACATGCAGGAATGATCACACAGAATACATGCAGGAATGATCGCACAGAATACATGCAGGAATGATCACACAGAATACATGCAGAAACGATCGCACAGGATACATGCAGGAATGATCACACAGGATAAATATTTTGCCAGTACTGCTGTGGAACATCCAGGTGCTCTTGTGCAAACTGTAAACGTGCAGCAATGTTTTTTTTGGACATCAGTGGCTTCCTCTGTGGTGTCCTCCCATGAAATCCACTTGTTTAGTGTTTTACGTATCGTAGATTCACTAACAGGGATGTTAGCATATGCCAGAGACTTTTGTAAGTCTTTAGCTGACACTCTAGGATTCTTCTTCACCTTATTGAGCAGTCTGCGCTGTGCTCTTGCAGTCATCTTTACAGGACGGCCACTCCTAGGGAGAGTAGCAGCAGTGCTGAACTTTCTCCATTTATAGACAATTTGTCTTACCGTGGACTGATGAACATCAAGGTTTTTGGAGATACTTTTATAACCCTTTCCAGCTTTATGCAAGTCAACAATTCTTAATCGTAGGTCTTCTGAGAGCTCTTTTGTGCGATGCATCATTCACATCAGGCACTGATTCTTGTGAAAAGCAAACCCAGAACTGGTGTGTGTTTTTATAGGACAGGGCAGCTATAACCAACACCTCCAATCTCATCTCATTGATTGGACTCCAGTTGGCTGACACCTCACTCCAATTAGCTATTGATGAGATGTCATTAGTCTAGGGGTTCACATACTTTTCCCACCTGCACTGTGAATGTTTACATGGTGTGTTCAATAAAAACATGGTAACGTTTAATTCTTTGTGTGTTATTAGCTTAAGCAGACTGTGATTGTCTATTGTTGTGACTTAGATGAAGATCAGATCACATTTTATGACCAATTTGTGCAGAAATCCATATCATTCCAAAGGGTTCACATACTTTTTCTTGCAACTGTATGTATGATAGGGATTATATGGCTCTGCAGTCTGACTGGACTATATAGATTACGTATGGGCTGAAGTATATGGCTGCCGGACTAGCAGACATTGATCAGGATGCAAATCTCTAGGTGATTACAAATCTGCTATGGCTGACTCATCCCCTTCATTATATGTAGAGCTCATGCACACAGCACAGCCCTAATGGAGGCACAGAGGGGCAATGTATGAAATGAGTTCTCCACTCCTCCTGTATACGATGGCCCATCCTCAGGAGGGGTCATCAATGTTTGATCGGAGGGGTCCGAAACCTCATACCCCTGCTGACAGCTCATACCCCCGCTGACACCTCATACCGCAGCTGACATCTCATACCCCAGCTGACACCTCATACCGCAGCTGACATCTCATACCCCAGCTGACACCTCATACCCCAGCTGACACCTCATACCCCTGCTGACACCTCATACCCCTGCTGACACCTCATACCCCCGCTGACACCTCATACCCCCACTGACACCTCATACCCCAGCAGACACCTCATACCCCAGCTGACACCTCATACCACCGCTGACACCTCATACCCACATTGACACCTCATACCCACACTGACACCTCATATCCCCACTGACACCTTATGCCCCCGCTGTCACCTAATACCCCCGCTGACATCTTATACCCCAGCTGACACCTCATACCCCAGCTGACACCTCATACCCCAGCTGACACCTCATACCCCCGCTGACACCTCATACCCCCGCTGACACCTCATACCCCCGCTGACACCTCATACCCCAGCAGACACCTCATACCCCAGCAGACACCTCATACCCCAGCTGACACCTCATACCACCGCTGACACCTCATACCACCGCTGACACCTCCTACCACCGCTGACACCTCATACCACCGCTGACACCTCATACCCACATTGACACCTCATACCCACACTGACACCTCATATCCCCACTGACACCTTATGCCCCCGCTGTCACCTAATACCCCCGCTGACACCTTATACCCCAGCTGACATCTCATACCCCAGCTGACACCTCATACCCCCTCTGACACCTCATACCCCAGCTGACACCTCATACCCCAGCTGACACCTCATACCCCCTGACCAACTGCACTTTGAATGACAGGGCTAGTGTGATGACGTTTACGCTGCCTGGTCCTGTCATTCAAAGTGCAGAGGGCACGGCAGTTGCAGAGAGAGCAGAGCCTCTAGGTGCAATGGTAACGCCCCCATTGCTCCTAGAGGCTAATTTGCATATATTAAAACCTAATTTTTATCAGCAATGTGGGCACATATGAACATGGGACCAACACAGATGTCTTCATCTGCCACCAAGTGCACATGCAACAGGTCAGCCAGTTTCGTAGGTACAAATCTACTGACAGAAGCCCTTTAAAAAAATTAAATTGCTGGTGCCTGCCTCTTAAAAATGTTGGTGCATCTTGTGGGTTCCATTTGCAAGAAACAGAAATATTGGCCTTTGTCGTCTTTTTTGTTTTTGCTTTTTATTTTGGAAGGCTTCTGCCTTTAAATTTGTTGGGCTGCAAAGGACTCCATGCCGCCCATTCTCCTTTAGAAAAGTGGCAAACACATGTGAAAGGGGTAAATTTTTTGGAGCAAAACAGGACTAAACAGCCAAAAATCTGTGGCTCTTCTGTACCAGAAAACTGACGTAGAAAGAGGTTTTAATAAATTCCCCCCAAACACAGTCCCGCCAGAGTGGGACACAGAAGGACTGACTCATGAAACTGAAAAAAAAAACTGTGTTGCCCATAGCAACAAATCACAGCACTGCTTTCATTTCATATTCTGCTCTTGGAAAATGAAAGCTGCGCTGTGATTAGTTGCTATATGCAACAAAGACAGTTTTGTTTTAGGCAGTTTTAAGAGTCTTCTTATGAATCTGTATTACGAGGGGACAATCTAGTGGAGGATACCTCTGTAAAAACAGAAAGCACAGTGGGGGAGATTTATCAAACTGATGTAAAGTAGAACTAGCTTAGTTGTCCATGGCAACCAATCAGATTCCTCCTTTCATTTTCCAAAGGAGCTGTGAAAAATGAAAGGTGGAATCTGATTGGTTTCTATGGGCAACTTAGCCAGTTCTACTTTACACCAGTTTGATAAATAAACCCAAATGTTTTCTGATATGTGAGAATAAAAACCTCTGTGTGATGCAGATAGGGGCACAGTATGGGCACTGTATTATGGATCCACATGTAACAGGTCGTAGTGTGGGTAGATCCCTTTAAAAATGGATGGCAGACCCAAACAGTTCAACAGATGTTACTAACCCCAACTGTACATAAAAAGGCACAGAGAGCTTATTAATGGTTGTAGTTCACTTTAAAGGGCACAGTACATGTAGTGGTTACGCTCACTCCAGGTGCCCATAGGCTATTGATCACTATGGAGGGTAGGGCCCTTGAACTTTCTGGAAGCCGACATACATACTACACTTACTACACATAAACAACTCTCAACATATGGAGGACAACTCCTATGATCTTAAGTGTTTTCTGGTGCGCAAACCGCTGATCCGCAAGACACAGATACCGGCTGTGTGCACACCGCATCAAGTTGAGGACCCATTGACTTTAATAGGTCTGTGGTCCACATGTTGCAGCAAAATACGGGACATGTCCTACAGTGTACACACAGTCATTCTCCGTGTTTTGTCGATACACCGTTTGTGGACCAAGAAATACATGGTCACGTGAGGGCACCCCAATTTTGTATACCAAATACTGTAGGGAGGGTCACTGGTCTTCAGGGCCCTGACATTAAGGGTCCATTCACAAGTCCGCAAATGCGTCCGCATCCGTTCCGCACAGTGTCGGACTGGGGTACCTAGGGACCACCAGTAAAATTTATTTTGGGGGCCCACCGTACGGATACATTCAAATATAATAAATAATCTAACAAGTTTTTTATTTGAACATAAGCTGGTTGATGTGCTGTAAATTGAATATATGTATGTAGTGTACTAAATCTAATGTGTTATGTGCCACTTGTGCAGGGGGTGGGAGACTAGGGGCCAACCTTGCTCAGGGGCCCACCGGGGGATTCCCCTGCACCCCTGTGGGCCAGTCCGAGCCTGGTTCCGCAATATCGGGAACGGGTGCGGACCCATTCATTCTCAAGTGAAGCAGAACAGGATGCTGAGAGCACACTATGTGCTCTCCGCATCCGCATTTCCGGAGAGCAGCCCCGAACTTCCGGGCTTCGGCCCCGAACTTCCGGGACGCGGAAGTTCTATGGGGGGTGCCGGCCGGGTGTATTGCGGATCCGCAAATTGTGGATCCGCAATACGCCACCGACGTGTGAATGGACCCTAAGGGCTTCACGCCTGATGTAATAGTCCCGGGGACTACTTGTTACACACCCAACAACAGCTCCGAAACAGCAACCACTTCCAATTACCCTGAACACCATCCCTGTGGCCCATGACCACCTGTGAACACCTTGATACTGTATGTGTCTCTGGCAGAGCCAATGCTGATGCCCCCTCCTAAGATGGCAGAGGCAGCAGCAAATACAGTAGCCCACCATCTCACCAACCACCCAGTCCAAGAGGTGCCTGAATGGAGTGGGGCAAAACCCTAAATTGTCTGCCATTCACACATCAGCCTCTGTTCTCAGAGTTGTTATCCCACTGCACCACTTCATCTCTATCATGTCCCTCAGCAATGACAGAATTCTTGGCAGACTCCTCTGAGTTTCCCCTTTGTCTTTTTGCAGAACTGTACCTAGTTCTTGTCTCTCAGAGAAACACTGCACACCATGTGGCTTCAGCCACAGCCTACTCTCTTCCTGGAAAACAACTATACAACAGTGACATCTAGTGATAGCAGGCAGTACTGCAATACAAATCCTTACAAATAAAACTACAGACAGGGTGATGACACAGCATAATATAATATATGCAATTATATATATATATATATATATATATATATATATATATATACACACACACACACACACAGTGCAAAACCAGATCCTTAATCAGTCCATTTAATGAAACAGCATTCCAATAATAAAGAATATATTTGCAGTCCATATGCTGCAGTTGTATAAAGTTCACCCCAATTATACCTATAACATAGAGCCTATGGCTATGATGGCTACCTGTTTGACTGCCTGGGCAGGTTTTCTATAACTTTGCAGAATGTAGCATGCATTTAAGGGGTTGACCCACAAAAAATATTCTAAAGTTTTCAAACCAGGCCCTGGAGCCTGAATACTTTTGTAATTGCATGTAATTAATTTTTTTGTCTAGCCACTGCGTTATTCAATAAAATGTGTCTGTATAGCGCCACCTGCTGTTTGATTTTTTTCTTATTTCTTTGTCTGGCTCACTGAGAAGGCCGCAAATGCTCAGTTTCATCCTTTCACTGCCTCCTGGGTTGTCTTCTGAGACGTCTTCTGAGCTGCAGCAGAAAGGACACACCCTTTGAGCTTTCAGCTTGATATAAATCTAACAGAGCACACGGAAGAGATCTCTGGATCCATGTGAGGTATGTCATGTACTGTATGATGTCTGATTTTTTTTTTTTTACATTAATCATAGGCTACCCCCTTTAAGTGTCAGCTAGGTAAGAGATGGGCAAGAGATCAGCCCTGTACGCTGCACAGCAGGGTGGAGTGCCAGCTCTTCAGACAGGGCGTTGGTGATGCTGCAGTGAGGAGTCAGCGCTCCTGCTGCTTATACAATATTAATCGGCAGGGCAGCTGATGGGACAGAAAAAAAAAACAAGCCAAGGACTTGTTCCTGGAAATGAGGCACTTAACCACGCGTTTTCAGCAGTTAGTGTCGAATGTGATCCACCGAGTAAAACGGATGGAGGAATTTATTAGAAGCGTCTCTTTAATTATGGATGGTTTAAATGCCAGGCGACCTCAGGATGAAAGGGTTAATTAGGCAATAGTAGTCCAATCGATTTGTCCATGCTGAGGGTGCAGAAGAAGATCAACATCTGCAATCCAAAAGCCTGATCATGTATTCTGAAAGGGGAAGTGATCAATGGCAAGCGTAGCGCCGATGCCGCCTTTCATGCCCGGCTTGTAAATGCGGATATTGCAGTTTTCTGCTTCGTTAACCTCTTAACTGCCAAGGACTCAATCAACCTATCGCCGTGTCCGTTACTGTGCTTCATATGCACCGTATATATAACGCATTTGGAAAGTCCTTTCCATTTTTTCACATTTTGTTATGTTGCGGCCTTGTGCCCCCTCCCACCCACCCCATTTCTGTTGGATTTGGCCATGGTTTTGTGAAGGGTGGTTTAACCTCTTAAGGACCAGAACCATACATGTATGGCGGGCTGATCGGGCGGGTGCAGGAGCTGCAATGGATTAAAATGGAAAATCTGCCAAAAAAGTGAAATTCTGAAATTTCATCTACATTTTCCTTTACGGTAATTCTTGTGGAACACCTAAAGGGTTAAGAAAATTTGTAAAATCTGTTTTGAATACCTTGAAGGGTGTAGTTTCTAAAATGGGCCCATTTATGGGTGGTTTCTATTATGTAAGACTCAAAAAGTGACTTCAGACCTGAACTGGTCCTTAAAAAGTGGGTTTTGGAAATTTTCTGTAAAATTTCAAGATTTGCTTCTAAACTTCTAAGCCTTCTAACGTCCCAAAAAAAGAAAATGTCATTTAAAAAATGATCCAGACATGAAGTAGACATATATGAAATGTAAAGTAGTAACTATTTTAAGGAGGTATCACTATCTGTTTTAAAAGCAGAGAAATAAAAATTTAGAAAATTGCAAATTTTTCCAAATTTTTAGTAATTTCTTTTTTTATAAATAAAAATGAAATATTTTGACTCAAATTTACCACTGTCATGAAGTACAATATGTGCCGAGAAAACAGTCTCAGAATGGCCTGGATAAGTAAAAGCGTTTTAAAGTTATCATCACATAAAGTGACACATGTCAGATTTGCAAAAAATGGCCTGGTCCTTAAGGTGAAAAATGGCAGGGTCCTGAAGGTGTTTAGGATAGTCATCCCGTGATGGGAAGGACTCTGATGTATATATTTATGGTTTAATTGAGTCAGAGTTTATGACTAGGCTCATTAGTAAAGTTTGGTTTAATAAACAGGCCATGGCCAATTTTTACCTCCACTCTCTAGTCTGTGTATTTAGTTAAACATTAATATCATGTTTGGGTTGAATTGTGTAATAGGTGGGCGTATATGCTATGTATTGCCATGTATCACGGCTGACAATGTACATCAGAGCAAAAACCAAGCAATAAGTGTAGCGTCCCACTCGTTTACGTGGGCACTGCAAAACATTGTTATGTCATATGTTATATCATGCTGTATTTCATTCCTATGTGAAATCCCTGTTACCAGGCTGTTAGGTGCATTCCACACATTCCACCACTAGATGGGGGTAGCACCACAGTATATATAGCACAGTTCAGGCCTAGTTAGAGGGTGGGAGTTAGAGTTTGGAGGAAGAAGGAGATGGAGTGAGGAGCAAGGGGGAAGGAGAAGGACCCCTCTCCTCTCAGCTCTCTCTTGGGCTCCACGGCCCAGAGGAGCCAATTTATATCTCAGTGTCAAGCAAGGAAAATAGGCAGAGGTGAAGTCTTATTCTACCGTCTACTCTTCTGGAGTGTCAAGTGGATTTTGCTAAGTTTATTGTGGAAAGACAAAGGAAGGACAAAGCCATTATTCTAGGCTCTAGGCGTCTTTGTATCAAGGTGAAGGATTTATTAGCTTCTGGGAGCCTCACCGTTATTTCAAGGACATATAGGACTTCTGTTGCATCACTTGTGAGTAGAAGATAAAGACTTGAACTACCTCAACTGACACTGAAGCAAGGCAAAGAGCTGAATATCAGTGAGTACACAACTACCTACGATAGCCTGAGACATAACTACAAGTACAGCCTGTTACTGGGATTTACCACATCCAACCTGCATGTTTATAAGAGACTGTTTCATAACTGGATGTAAATTGCTGTCAAGATCCTGGTTACAGTAAAGTTCTGAGTTGGATTCAGATCCAGCCTCACTCTTCTATCTCCATACTACAACCACTCTCATCATTTTGCATCATCAAGGTGCTGGCGTCACGACATTACTTAAGTCAGGCGCCCAGCCGCACAAGCACTCAGAAACCCAATCACCATCAAGGGCACCTCGATCACCACCTGGCCGGTGTCCCCTGTAATAGAGTGTGCCCCGGAGAATCTGGTGCTGTTCTCCCCTTCACTGCACTGCTGGCCCAGGGAGGCATCTGCTAACCGTGAGTACCTGATGAACTGTTGTAACCTTTGGCCCACTGTGACCCTCACGCGTTCTCCCCTGCGGCCCGGCACATTGCGTAAGGAGGAAAGAACTGCCTGTAGAGAACAGAGACAGGATTGTGTGGAGGCAAAGATCTGAAGAAGACAAAAACATTTCTGCTGTACTGAAAGTTCCTAAGAGCACAGTAGCCTCCATAATTCTTAAATGGCAGACGTTTGGAACAACCAAGATTCTTCCTAGAACTGACCGCCCCAAGAAACTAATCGGGGGAGAAGGGCCTTGGTAATAGAGGTGACTAAGAACCCAATGGTCACTCTGCCTGAGCTCTGGGAGAAACTTCCAGAAGGTCAACCTTCCCTGCAGCCTCCACCAATCTGGGTTTTATGGCAGAGTGGCCAGAAAGAAGCCTCTCCTCAGTAAAAGACACATGAAAGTTTGCAAATAAACACCTAAAGGACTCTCAGCCTGTTGAAGTGACACCTGTGCTTAAAAGGGTTGCCTGACCCCCACAGAAGTTAAAGTTATGGCCACTTAAAGGGCTTCTGTCACCCCACAAAGGTCCTTTTTTTTTTTTTGGATAGTTACATTCATTATTGCGCGATATAGGAGAATATAATCTTATCACTTACTTTCATGCGGCCGTTTCTTTAGAAAACGAAGTTTTATAATATGTAAATCCGGTCTCTACCAGCAAGTAGGGCGTCTACTTGCTGGTAGCCGCAGCAGAAAACCGCCCCCTCGCCGTGTTGATTGACAGGGCCAGCCGGGATCTCCTCCTCCGGCCGGCCCTGTCAGTATTTCAAAAATCGCGCGCCTCTGTTCATTCGGCGCAGGCGCTCTGAGATGAGGAGGCTCGTCTCCTCAGAACTCCCTCAGTGCGCCTGCGCCGATGACATCACCGAAAGAGAAGATGTCATCGGCGCAGGCGCACTGAGGGAGTACTTTCACACTAGGGTTAGGGTACTTTCACACTAGCGTTATTCTTTTCCGGCACTGAGTTCCGTCAAAAGGGCTCAATACCGGAAAATAACTGATCAGGCATATCCCCATGCATTCTGAATGGAGAGCAATCCGTTCAGGATGCATCAGGACGTCTTCAGTTCAGTCATTTTGACTGATCAGGCAAAAGATTAAAACCGCAGCATGCTACGGTTTTATCTCCGGCCAAAACAACTGAAGACTTGCCTGAACGCCGGCAAGTTTTTCTATAGGAATGTGTAAGTGCCGTATCCGGCATTCAAAATGCCGGATCGTCCTTCCGGTGAAGAAAATAAATGGTGAAGACAATAAATGCCGGATCCATTTTGCCAGATGACACCGGAAAGACAGATCAGGCATTTTTAAGACAAATGCCGTCAGTTGGCATACGTTTTGCCGAATCCGGCGACGGAACTGCTTGCCGGATAACTCTGCCGCAAGTGTGAAAGTAGCCTAAGGGACCATAATAAAAAAAATTCTGTGGGGTAGGGTATCGGAGAGCCCCTTTTAACACATTGTGAGCAGAACTGTTCCTGGTTTGTGCCTAAAGTCTGCCAGAATCCAGGTGGAGAAGTAGCTTCAAGCAACCAATGAAGGTGCAGGGCGACCACTAGTGGTGAAGATGAGAATCTTACTGCTTATAATAGATAAGAAAATGCCAGTCAGTATTAGCCGACTCCCCAGTTTATAACAGTCCTTCACGCCACATTTTAGTCCATTAGTTTTTATGTTTTTCCATTTCTGTCCTCTTTGTAGGCGACTGCATCTCCTGAGATCTTTTCCCAATTTACTTCCTATCAGAAGGTGTCTGAGTATGTCACATGGAAAATGAGATCATACATTTTGAAGGAAACAAAACAAATCAGAATTATTTTTGATGCATTTGGCAACAATTAAAAAGAATCATATAAATTAACTCCTTTGGTGCCATGGGCTGTACATTTATGTGGCTGGAAGCAGGCAGCTAAGGACCATCACCATAGCAGTAATGACACGGGCATATAGGCTGTAACAAGATGACGCCAACCTCAGTCATTTATCCCCTTAGATGATTCCTGGATGTTAAATGAGCTTTTCAAGTGTTTAATACCAGCCTGTCCTATTTTGGAGAAGTTTCATGGCTACAGTGTGCAAGTCAGCAAGGTAACAAACGTAAACCGACTTTGCTGCTGCTTTGGGGAAACAAGTTATGACACCCTATGCACCCTATATTTGTGGATTCAAGGGCTACAACAGTTTAGTCAGCAAGGTGATCAGCATACAGCATTCTCAAGCCCTGCAGCAGTGGAGGGATAACAAGTTCAGACACCCTGAACACTTCAGGTACAATTTGGCCAGTTGTATTATTGTAAAAGCATGCCTACGTGTGAATAACGGACATTGGGACAGATTACGTTTGCTAATCAGAGATCCTAGTATTAGGCTACTTTCACACTTGCGGTAGCAGGGTCCTGCAGGCTGTTCCGGCGGAGGAACAGCCTGCCGGATCCGTGCTAATGCTAGCCCACTGTGCCGCCGGAAGTCCGCTCCGGCGCTATTCAATATAATGGGTGCAGGCCAGAGGTCCGAACGCAGCACTGCAAACAATCCGATAGGCGGCCGTAAAGAAAAAACGCACTGTGCTGTCATTTTTTCCGGACCTCCAGCCTGTCCCTATTATAGTAAATGGGGCCAGAGTGGACTTCCGGCGGCACGGTGGGCTAGCGTTAGCACGGATCCGGCAGGCTGTTCCCCCACCAGAACAGCCTGCTGTACCCTGCTACTACAAGTGTGAAAGTAGCCTTAGAGACTGTAGCAAGAGAAAGAGTAATCTGAGGGTCATTGCTGTAAACATCTGCTCAGCTCATGCTTGAACATCTGGGAAGAATTTGCCCTGTGTACAGATAATTCATGGATGTACTACAACCCCTATTTGGTGCACAGCAACGCAGGCCCCATAGAAGTGAATGGGGTTGCGTGAAAATCGCAAGCATCCGCAAGCAAGTGCGGATGAGGTGCGATTTTCACGCACGGTTGCTAGGAGACGGCCGGGATGGAGACCCGATCATTATTATTTTCCCTTATAACATGGTTATAAGGGAAAATAATAGCATTCTGAATACAGAATGAAAAGTAAAATAGGACGGAAGGGGTTAAAAAAATTAAAAAAAAAATTTAACTCACCTTAGTCCACTTGATCGCGGCCCGGCATCTCCTTCTGTCTCCTTTGTTGAATAGGACCTGTGGTGAGCATTAAATACAGTTACAGGACCTTTGATGACGTCACTCCGGTCATCACATGGTACGTCACATGATCTTTTACCATGGTGATGGATCATGTGATGACCGGAGTGACGTCACCAAAGGTCCTTTACCTGTAATTAATGCTCACCACAGGTCCTATTCAACAAAGGAGACAGAAGTAGATGCCAGGCCGCGATCAAGTGGACTAAGGTGAGTTAAAAATTTTTTTAAAAAAATGTAACCCCTCCAGCGCTGTTTTACTTTGCATTCTGTATTCAGAATGCTATTATTTTCCCTTATAACCATGTTATAAGGGAAAATAATACAATCTACAGAACACCGATCCCAAGCCCGAACTTCTGTGAAGAAGTTCGGGTTTGGGTACCAAACATGCGCGATTTTTCTCACGCGCGTGCAAAACGCATTACAATGTTTTGCACTCGCGCGGAAAAATCGCGGGTGTTCCCGCAACGCACCCGCACATTTTCCCGCAACGCCCGTGTGAAACCAGCCTAACACCACACAATGGCCACTGCACCATTTCAAGCCCTGCTTAGCACTCACACGGACAGTAACATCAAGGGCACCCCCAAACTGCCATCAGGCAGGAGCCCTAACTACAGGGAGTTCCCTGAGGGAATACAGGGTGCCCCCTCCTTCACTGCACCGACCCCAGGGAGCGAGGCCCTGAGCACACCATGACACATCATCATCAGGGCCACTACTACTCTCATCCTCTGCTGCAGCTCTTCCGGGGCTTGCTACATATATACATGATAATAAAGTTATGTTAGGGTTGCACCCTCAAGGTACAAATTAGCTTTGTAATATAAAACAGTATCTAAACTGTTTACAACTACAAAGCCCCAAATAGCCACAAAATCATAAAAATAAGTTACGATAGCTATGGTTGAGGTAATACGGGCTGGTAACAACAACAAAAAATTCACTTGGTCATTAAAGTGAGCCTCAGGGCGAATGTTGAAAATCTTACACATGATGTGCAAAAATACAGATACAGGCCAATCATGGCAGCCACTGCCCAGGACCTGAACAGTCTTCTATGCTGATGGGCCCACCCGTAGGAAGACCTCGTGGATCTCTGGATCGGTGGGGAGCAGAGGTAAGGAAAAATTTGTGACTGCAGGACTAGGCTACATGCACATGACCGTATGTGTTTTGCGGTTCACAAATTGCGGATCCGGAAGAAAAAAAAAAACATCCATATGCCATCCGTTTTTTTGTGGGACCATTGTAACAATGTCTAAAACGGACAAGAATAGGACATGTTCTATTTTTTTTTGCGGGGCTACAGAACGGACATACTGATGCGGACAGCACACGGTGTGCTGTCTGCATTTTTTGCGGACCCATTGAAATGAATGGGTCTGCATCCTATCCGCAAAAAAACGGAACGAACATGGAAACAAACAATGTTTGTGTGCATGTAGGCTCACTTGAAGACCGAAATTGGCTTTGTCTTTAAAGGGTCTTTTTGGGGGGAGTAAAGGAATGATTTAATTTAAAGGAAGGTTTTGGTAACTGACCGTCTCACTTTTTCTCATTTCCTGGTCATATCACTGTTATTTTTAGTGTGGTTTATTATATTACAGTTTATGTCTCAGTATCCAGTTACTTCCCAGCATATACTGTCGATGATACAGAGCCGCCCAGTGGTCAGCCCTGGTAACTGCAGGTTTCTAAAATCGAGACTCAATCTATTCATGGGAAAACTGGAAACTGTGATCATCCTGCATAAGAAAACATGGACGTGGATAGCTGCAGTTTAAAAAATAGCTGGCCATTATGAAATGTGTGAATAAATCAATCAGCAGGAGAACGTGAGTCAAAGCTATGTAATGTCCAGCAGAAGAGGGTCCTTGGGGTCATATAATCCGCTTTTATAGTCTTCATCTCATATATCACATAATAACAGGTTTGACATGTAAAAGTATTTTCTAATAGAAATTATTGAAGCACAACATACCGTCTTCATGGTACCATTTAAAGGGGAAAATATTTAAAATTTTATCTATATAAAAAAAAATCCTGCAGTTTTCACACTGACCACTGAGTCCAATAATAGGCGCCACTTCTTGGTCTATAAAGATCACATTTCAGCAGTCTTCTCATTATCGTTAGAGACAGGATTACAATGACCGATATCATCTTCTTATAGATAGCACAGGATCCCCCATCCACAATAGGGGATATCACAGATTATCTTCTCCCTCCTGACCTCAGGCCACAGAGCATGCCTAGAAACTCTCCTATAGAAGTCAGTGAGGCCCCTCCTGTCCATTGTGTCTATGGCCAATAATGGTTGATGTAAAGTTTTTATTTTTTATGGTGTTCATCTGAGAGGTTAGATCACGTGATATTTTTATAGACCCGGTCGATACGAACGCGGCGATGCCAAATATGTATACTTTTTTTTTATTTATGTAAGTTTTACACAATAACAGCTTTTTTTAAAACAAAAAAAATGATGTTTTAGTGTCTCCATATTCTGAGCCATAGTTTTTTTTATTTTTTGAGCGATTGTCTCAGGTAGGGGCTAATTTTTTGCGGGATGAGGTGACGGTTAGATTGGTGCTATTTTGGTGGGCAAACGCCTTTTTGATCACTTGCTGTCGTACTTTTTGTGATGTAAGGTGACAGAAAAATGGTTTATTTAGCACCGTTTTTATTTTTTACGGTGTTCATCTGAGGGGTTAGGTCATGTGATATGTTTATAGAGCCGGTCGATACGGACGGGCAATACCTAATATGTATACTTTTTTTTCCCCCCTATTTTTTACCAATTTTTTTTAACTTTATTTGGGGAAAATAACATTTTTGTTTATTTTTACTTGAAACTTTTAATTTTTTTGGGGGAAAACTTTATTTTTTCAACTTTTTTTTCACTTTATTTTTTGTCCCACTTTGGAACTTGAACTTTTGGGGGTATATTCCTTTACAATGCATTCCAATACTTCTGTATTGGAATGCATTGGCTGTATGAGTAATACTGTGTGAATTACTCATACAGCTTCCGGCCTGTGAGATCCAGGGGGCTGGATCTCACAGGCTCGTCACCGGAAGGCATCGCGCTGCCTTCCATGCCATCGGGTCCCCCCCACATCCGCATTGGGACCCGATGGCACTGCCCGTCGCAACCGCAGGTGAAAGTCGCAAACCGCAGGTCTGAATTGACCTGCGGTTTGCGGGGATCGCCGATACGGGGGAGGGCACATGACCCCCCGGCGTTGTGACAGGATGCCCGCTGAATGATTTCAGCGGGCATCCTGTTCCTATTAACCCCCGCGGCGCTGCAATCTACTTTTAAACTTAGGACGTACCGGTACGTCCTTAGTCCTTAAGGACTCGGCAAACATGGCGTACCGGTACGTTCTAAGTCCCTAAGGGGTTAAAACGCTTCTGTCAGCAGTTTTACTGGCTGACCTGTTGCATGTGTGCTTGGCAGCTGAAGGCATCTGTGTTGGTTCTATGTTCATATGTGCCCTCGTTGCTAAGAAAAGTTATGTTTATATATGCAACTGAGCCTCTTGAAACAACAGGCGCGTTGCTGTTACACCTAGAGTGTCAGCTCTTTCTGTAACTGCCGCGTCCCCTCCACTTTGATTGATAGGGTCAGGCAATGAAACATGATCACACCTGGCCCTGTCAAAGTGGAGAGGGCGCAGCAGTTGCAGAGAGAGCAGAGCCTCTAGATGTAATGACAACGCCCCCGTTGCTCCTAGAAGCTAATTTCCATATATTAATACATCATTTTTTCTCAGTAATGCGGGCACATATGAACATGGGACCAACACAGATGCCTTCAGCTGCCAAGTTCACATGTAACAGGTCAGCCAGTGTCATGGGTACAAAACTGCCGACAGATGCCCTTTAAGAACAGCTCAGACAAGATGGCCGCCCCCATAATCATTTTTAAAAAAACATAATAAAACATCTACAATCAGAAAATAAAAACAGCTTAGAAAAAAAAGAAAATGTGTCACTATCTGTCAGAAACAAATTTTGGTAAAACATTACCTTTAAAGCACCACTATATTTATCAGTCTTTGGTTCTAATCACTGATAGTAAAAAAGTATATGTGACACTAACACAAGACCCATACTGCCAGTCATATTTATTATAACACATAGAATACAGAGATACTTTATATTTTAATCATTTCTGACAAATAAAATATTCATCTTAAATAGCCTCTGTCAGCATGATCAACTCTATTAAACCAGGCATATTGTCAGGTAGGGTTGATCATGCTGAGTAAAGTGACATATTTTATTGTCTCAAGGGTTAATAGTTCCTGAGAAATATAACTTTCTATATTTATGCTAATTCTCTATTTGGAGCACCAAGGGACTGGCTGTAGTGCTTGGAGCACCTCTACGCTCTTGTGCTCTCTGGACTCTTCCCTCCCCATTTGATTGACAGGGCTCTCTCGCCAGCGCTGAGTCTGCTCAGTGACTTGGTGCTTGCACACTGGAACAGATGCTGCTTCTTGAGCTCGGAAAGCAGCATAAGATCCATTGTGCAAGCGCTGAGTCAGCTCACTGACTCGGCGCCTGCGCAGCAAATCTGATGAGTGATCGTTTCAGAGCTCATCAGATTCACTGGGCAGGCACCAAGTCACTAAGCAGACTCTGCGCTGGCGAGATAGCCCTGTCAATCAAATGGGAAGGAGGGAGTACAGAGAGCACATTCCTTCTGGTGCTCCAAGCACTACAGCCAGCCCCTTGGTGCTCGAAAAAGAGTTACATTTCTCATCAACTCTTAACCCTAGAGACAAAAGAAATATATCATTTACTCAGCTTGATCGACCTTTCCTGGCAATATGCCTGGTTTAATAGGGATGATCATGCTGACAGAGGCTATTTAAATGAAAAAAATGATTTCAAAATATATTCACCATCATGTTAGGATACTCACAGTTTAAATACTATACATTTGATAGAGACAATGAAATCCCTTTAATCCAGCATAGCATAATCAGGAAGTCTGATAATCCAGCATTCATTTCTAGCACTGAACTGCATGATAATGTTAAAGGGCTTTTCCAAGACTTTATACTGATGGAAATCCTCTGGACAGGTCATCAGTATCTGATCAGTTTGGGTCCAACACCCAAAACCCCCACCGATCAGCTGTTTGAGAAGACAGCAGGTCTCGCAGAAGCGATGCAGCCTTTTTTTCAGCTTTTCCTAGGCCATGTGATGTCACGTTCATTGGTCACATGGCTTAGAGACAGCTCAGCCCCATAGAAGTGAATGGGGCTGAGCGTGATACCAAGCACAGCCGCTATATAATGTACGGCGCAGTGCTTGGCGACAGGGCCGCCTTTAATGCGGGGCAAAAGGGGCAGTGACGTTGCGCTGCCGGCCGGCCTGCTACGGATGGTAGTTTGATAGTGAGTACTACAGAGGATTGCGATAGTTTAAGTTAAAGTATCGCAATCCTCTGCAGTAGCGCAATCCTCTGTAGGATAATCCAGCTTGCCCCCGCTCCATCTATTAGGTGGAGAGGTTGGGTATAGTCCGAGACATAGGCAAGATGGCGCCGAGTCACATTACTTCCTATCTGGTGTGGCTGGCACCATCTTGGGTATGGGCAGATGCTGTATGGTGGGCCTGCGTCACTTCCTATGACGCGGCGCACATCAGTTGCCAGACAAAGGGTTACCAGAGGATCCTCCCGACCTATCTGGTCTCAGGGAGGGCTTTTTAAAGTGCCGAACTCTGACGTTCCAGCCAGACATCAAGAGGATACCAAGGTGCCTCCTGTGTGGTTGAGCCCTGGCCCGGCCGCCCATGAACAGAAACCTGACACATCTGAAGGGATAAGTAGTTGTGTACATTATATCGAGAATGCAGGGAGGTATTCTTAGGATCCCTTATGCCTTGTTTGAACCCTATATGTTATTCCTGTCCCTATATTGCAAGAAGCAGTCAATGCAACGCCTGTGCCGGAAATATCGGTGGGCACAGGTGGGATGAGTGTATCCTCCTATGCAGGGGATGTCTGGATCAGTTGGGTGGCTAACACTAGTGTGCTGTGCTTATGCATTTTATTGCTGAGGTGATCTGTGATGTACTTGCACATCGCACATTACTGTGAGTTGTATGTGGATTTTTTTGGAGGGCGTGATTGCATGCTAGGGTGTGGGAAGGCGGGATCCAGGGGCCCCAAGTAAATTCTTGCCCAGGGTCCAATCAATATTAAAGACGGCCCTGCTTGGCGAGCATGGAGAAGGCTGCGGTGCTCACAGGAGTGCTGGTGCCTTCTCGAACAGCTGATCGGCGGGGGTCCCAGGTGTCGGACCCCCACCGATCATATACTGATGACCTATCCAAGTCCCAGATTAAATGAATTTGAAGGTAACACTAACTTATCTTCGATCCCAGCACTGATATGTATTGATACGTATTGCAAAAGCTAGGATACAAATGTGTGCATACCATATTTATTGTATTAGGTAGGTCCTATAATGCATTCTTTTTAATGACTTTTGCAACTTGGGGTCTTAAAGGGCAGTATTATACCTATTCTATGGCTGATCTGTTACATGGGCGCTTGGCAGCTGAAGACATCTGTGTTGGTCCCATGTTCATATGTGTCCGCATTGCTGAGAAAAATTATGTTTTAATATATGCAAATGAGCCTCTAGGAGCAACGGGGGCGTTGCTGTTACACCTAGAGGCTCTGCTCTCTCTGCAATTGCTGCACCCTCTGCATATTGATTGACAGTGTAAGGCCCCTTTCACATGGGCGAGTTTTCCGCGCGGGTGCAATGCGTGAGGTGAACACATTGCACCCGCATGGTTCCGGACCCATTCCCTTCAATAGAGCTGTGCACACGAGCGGAGATTTTCACTCATCACTTGTGCGTTGCGTGAAAATCGCAGCATGTTCTAGAAGTGAATGCGTAAAAATCGCAAGCATCCGCAAGCACGTGCAGATGAGGTGCGATTTTCACGCATGGTTGCTAGGTGACGATCGGGATAGGGACCCGATCTTTATTATTTTCCCTTATAACCTGGTTATAAGGGAAAACAATAGCATTCTTAATACAGAATGCTAAGTAAATTAGGGATGGAGGGGTTAAAAAAAATAAAAATTAAATGAAACTCACCTCATCCACTTGTTCGCGCAGCCCGGCTTGTCTTCTTTCTTCTTCTTTGAGGACCTGGGAGGAAAAGGACCTTTGGTGACGCTCATCACATGGTCCATCACCATGGTGATGGACCATGTGATGAGTGCAGTGATGTCACCAAAGGTCCTTTTCCTCCCAGGTCCTCAAAGAAGAAGAAAGAAGACGAGCCGGGCTGCGCGAACAAGTGGATGAGGTGAGTTACATTTTAATTTAATTTTTTATTATTTTTTGACCCCTCCATCCCTAATTTACTTAGCATTCTGTATTAAGAATGCTATTGTTTTCCCTTTTAACCATGTTATAAGGGAAAATAATAAAATCTACACAACACCTAACCCAAACCCGAACTTCTATGAAGAAGGCCGGGTTCGGGTTTGGGTTCCAAACATGCAGATTTTTCTCACGCGCGTGCAAAACGCATTAAAACGCTTTGCACTCGTGCGGTAAAATCTCTGCAGAGAGAGCAGAGCCTCTAGGTGTAATGGCAACGCCCCCGTTGCTCCTAGAGGCTCATTTGCATATATTAAAACTTTATTTTTCTCAGCAATGCGGGCACATATGAACATGGGACCAACACAGATGCCTCCAGCTGCCAAGTGCACAAGTAACCTGGTCTGCCATCTGCTGACAGATGCCCTTTAACTGCTTACCAATAACTAATTTATAGGAAAACTGAAAGGAGGAGAGGGAGATGGACAAATTTGCTGCTATGAGAATATATATGTCAACGAGACAACAGCCAATGGCTGCTGCAATGTAGAAACCATAATGGAACATGTGAAGCCTCTGTAGGCTACGGCCATAGAGACGGTGGTGTACATCAGTATGGAGCAATGAATAAGGCCATATTATCTATCACTAGTCAAGCTTATGTTATATCGCAGATATCAAACCATTGCTTGGAGACTCTTTGGCTGGGCAGTACCCCATTAATGGGCAGGCTGGCATTCTGTGACCTCTCCTTGGGTCCCACCACTTTCCAGAAGTAGATGCCCTTAAAAAAGTACAAGGCTTGGTGTGAGTAGGAGTAATAGGCCGCATCCAGGTCCCCGGTAGGATGATCTAAGGGCAGCACTGGGGGGAACATCTCAGTAATCCTCCGCGGGTATCCTCCCAAGGGCTGGTGGGTCTTGATGTTAAAGACAGTGACCTGATCAGATTAGAGCAGGAGAGTTATATGTAAAAGCAATACTGCTGCCTTCAATGCTCTTAACCCTTTAATAACCAGACCTCTTGCAAGTGATGGCCTATCCTGATAGACACCCACCAATCTGCTAGGCGGAGGTCTATCAGCGACAAAAATTGGCACCAGGAGAGACCACCACTTGTAAAGGAGTGGACAACCCCTTTAATGTCCAGCCACTTTTTTTGGTGGTATAGTGGCCCTAAATTTTTTATATGTTGGGCTACCTAAACAATTTTGTCCACAATTTTTATCTGATACATAGGGATATTTATCAATTAATTTTTTTAAGTGATTTTCTATTTTAGTTTTTTTGCAGGGAAACAGCAATAAAGTTTTTTTTATCAAAGTATAGCTTTACTACAGTCACCGTCCAGCCCACTGCCAGTGAACCTAAATACTGCTACCAGCCTTATGAAACCCCTCTGGGTAGTATAAAAACGAAGGCTACCCCTAGGTATCCATTACAGCCCGCCGCCAGCTACGGGAACCCAGGAGACGTCTGCGGAGCTTAAAACAGAACATGGGAGCGGGCACACAAGTAGCAGACAGGGAGGGGTCAGCAAGAAGGAAAGACATATGCGATGAATGCAGTTGATTTCAGGAGAGTAGATATAAGCAGAATCAACAACAGCCACAAGTAAAATACAAAAAACAAGCCAGAAGTTAAAAAAAAATTTAAAAAAAATTTCAAAAGAGAAGTGTGCAGTAAGTCACACAGTACAGAGCCTGGAGAAGACACACGCAATCACAGGCAATAATGACAGGAAAAAGCTGACTTAAATCCCCCACCTAGCTCTGGGACTGGACACAGAGACAGAAACCAGATCACCTTACTGCAGTTACCTGCTTATCTATACACAGAGGTGATATCATTACAGGCAGGATTAGAACGACAGATAAGACAGGATCCACCATTCACAATAGGTGATTGTCAGAGCTAATCTATATTTCCTTGTACAATGACCTCTGCACAGGTCACAGAGCATGCCTAGAAGACTCTCCCATAGAGATGGGTGGCAGGGTGTAATAGGAGCAATAAGATGGCTGGCCTGGGGCGTAGTAAGGTGGAAAGTGGGCGATCTGGAGACAAAGGGAGCTCCATCCCTCTGTTTAACATCTCAGATTGTATGATCGCAAAGGGGTTCAATGGCCAGGATTGGTGTGGCATTGTTCTGGGCAACGCTTTTAACTTTATGGGCTCAAGTGCTCTTACCATCAATCCGGTAAAGAAGTATATGGTTTTCTGGGTGTGATTGAAGTATGCTGCATCTATAGGTCCAATGATCCCAGGAAACCTCTCGTGGATGAGCCGAGGGAATTTATGTCCTTGGGAACCTTCCGAGATCAGCTCAGATTTGCCAGAGTGATATGTCCATACATGAGCTCCTGCAAAAACAATGGATTTTAGTATCCAGAACTGTGATGTCCACTCCTGTCCAGTGGCCACTTTCCTCAGCACCAGTCATTTTTTCAGTACTGAAATATATGACCGGGGATGACCGTGGTTCTAGGCAGGGTTGCCATGAGGGCGGTACAGGCAGTACTGTCCTCAGAGGCCAGGCCAAATAAAAGGCCCATTATGCCACTCTGTATCAGAAAAAACTGAGCGGAGATCCCTACTAGGATAGGTCAGTGATGGCTAACCTTCGGCACTCCAGCTGTGGTGAAACTACGACTCCCAGCATGCTCCATTCATTTCTATGGAGTTCTGAGAACAGCCAAGCAAGTTTACATCTTGGGAGTCATAGTTTTACTACAGCTGGAGTACCGGAGGTTAGCCATTACAGGGATAGGTTATTACACTGGAGCTTTTCGATGCTCTATGTCCTCCTTCACACGACCGTATGGCTTTTTCAGTATTTTGCGGTCTGCAAAAAATACTGATGACATCCGTGTGCATTCCATTTTTTGCGGAACGGAACATCTGGCACCTAATAGAACAGGACTATCCTTGTCCGTTAGGCCTCTTGCACACAAACGTTTTTTTTTTCTGTTTACGTTCCATTTTTTGCGTTCCGTATACGGACCATATACGGAACCATTAATTTCAATGAATCCGCAAAAAAAATGGAAGGTACTCCGTATGCCTTCCGTTTCCGTATTTCCTGTTCCGTTCAAAGATAGAACATGTCCTATTATTGTCCGCATTACAGACAAGGATAGTACTGTTCTATCAAGGGCCAGCTGTTCCATTCCGCAAAAAACGGAATGCACACGGGATTCATCAATATTTTTCACGTATCCGTTTTTTGCAGACCGCAAAATACTAAAAAAGCCATACGGTCGTGTGCAAGAGGCCTTATGCGGACAATAATAGGACATGTTCTATCTTTGAACTGAACGGAAATACGGAAACGGAAGGCATACGGAATACCTTCCGTTTTTTTTTTTTGTTTTTTTGCGGATCCATTGAAATGGATGGTTCCGTATACAGTCCGTATACAGAATGCAAAAAATGGAACGTAAATGGAAATAAATCAGACCACCAATGTTAATCGTATCTCAGCTCAGAGCCCCTGTCAGATTCCCAATATTAATCAGACCTCAGCTCAGACCCCCAATATTAATAAGACTCCAATCAGACCTCAGCTCATAGCTCCAATGTTAATAAGACCCTCAATGAGCACTTCCATAAGGGAAGCATCGATTACTATTCGCATCATAAGATGCACTGACATTTTTCTTTGGAGGAAAAAAGTGCGTCTTATAGGGCAAAAAATATGGTATATAGTTGGGTGTCATCAGCATCGAGATGGTACTGGAAACGAAATCTGCTGATCTTCTGATCGGGGCTATCAGGGCTGTGTAGAGAGAAAAGAGGAGAGGACCTAGGTCTGAACCCTGAGTAACCCCAACAGCAAGAGTGAGAGGAGGGGAAATGGAACCAGCGAATGATACACTGAAAGAGTAGCCAGAGAGATAGGAAGAAAACCAAGAGAGAACGGTATCCTTAAGTCCAATAGATTGGAGTATAGTGAGGAGATGGTAATATACAGTGTCAAAGCTGCAGATGTATCGAGGAGAATTAGTAAAGAGTAGTCACCGTTGCATTTTGCTGTCAGGAGGTCACTGGTCACTTTGTTGAGGGCAGTTTCTGTAGAATGTAGGGTGCGAAAACCAGATTGTAATAGATAAAGGAGCTAATTAGCGAAGAGATAGTGGATGAAGCGAGAGTAGACCAAACGATCTAGAGATGAAGGGGAGATTAGAGACAGGTCTGTAGTTGCGCAGGACGAGTAAAGAGAAGTTTTTTTTTTTATAATGAGGTTATGACAGAAGGTTTGAAAGAGGAGGGAAAGATTCCAGAAGAGAGAGACAGGTTGAAGATTTTAGTTAGGTGAGTGGTGTCAGCCGGGGAGAGAGACTGGAATAGATGTGAGGGAATGGGGTCAATAGTCCATGTGGTAGGACGAGAAGAAGAGAGTAGCATGGAGACTTCTTCTCCTGTGACTGGGGCAAATGTGGAGAGTGAGCCAGAGGAGATGCAGTAGGGAAGGGGATTGATGGCACTTAGAGTCTGGGAGCTGATTTCCTGTCGGATATTTTCAATTTTCACATAGACACCTTGATGGAGCTGGAAGTATACTGGAAGGGGGAAAACTTCTAGCTATGAGGTCAACCAGTGGGCATGGGGGGTGTAGTGGGCTCTGGAAATCAGTTAAAAGTGATTGTGGGAACTGTAGTTCAGAGCTCACTGCAGGAGCTCCAACATGGTCACAAACTGGACAAAGCTGAAAAAAAGTTGCAGTAAACATCCAGTGGAAGGAGAGGATGAAAGGCAAAAAAAACATGGGCTTTGTTAGTTACTACAGTATTTTATTATGGATCAGTAGTATGCAACCTGGAGCTTTTCGTTGCTGTTGTAAAACTATAACTCTGTTGAGGGAAGTGTGAGATTTAAATATATATGTATATACGCCCTGACATATATGCATATATATATATATATATATATATATATATATATATAAATCTATATATTTATATATATTGGCCCTTTTACATGGGCCTGTCCAGGTGGGGTGGGTATATACATAGAGATGTATGTATGCCCCCTCGGCAGCATGCATCTCTATGTATATAATATATTGTATAGGTGGGCTTATATAGTTATCCCCCAGTTATGTATATGTAACCTATTCCCCTATATATATATTATGTCTGCTCATATATGTTTATAGATGTGCCCCAAGTATCTATAAACATATATATGGGCAAAGGAACTATGTCTCCCCTGGTTGCCCCCCATCCCCTCTGGAATGCGGACAATTATGTCCAGTGTCGGCCTCTTCAAAGGACAGAGGATCAATAAGATCCTCTGCCCTTTGTCACCATCTCCGGCAGCGCTTCACAGGCGCGCTCCGGGATGCGTGGGACGGCGTGGTGACGTCATATCAACGCGCCGGCCCACGTGTTTTTGCCTGCGGCGTGCATGCGCGCTGCAGCACTGGTGGATCGGGAGCGAGCGCCACCGAACTTAAATAGTCCGGCGGCGCTACGCTCAACAGATTATTTCAACTAGCAGCCGGAGAGGATCATTCCCTAGAGGAACGAGCACCCCCTGGACAACGAGCATAATATCGCCTGAGTATTCTCCTGCATTAACCCTTTCCCTATACCATCAACGATATTCCCCTGCATTAACCCTTTCCCTATACCACCAACGATATTATTCCCCTGCATTAACCCTTTCCCTATACCAGTACCGGTATCACTATCACCCCGTTTGAACTCATGACCCTATGCCTGCCCAATGAACCTCTAGTGTCAGAGACTGTGAAGAACGCCATCGCCAGAGACATGTTTCTCCAACAGGTTCAACTAAACCTGAAAGAATTATTGCCTCATGCAGAGATACGACTGCACAGACCGTATCTACAGGGGGAAACACCGATGCCCTCTGTAGGAGAGCTGGTGATGGTAAAAATCTTCTGTCGGGCCGGCCCCTGGGACGCAAACTGGGAAGGACCCTATCAGGTTCTTGAAGTAATGGGTGACACTATGCTGAGGGTGCAAAGGCCGATGACGACCAAGAAAAAGTCACGCAGGCGGCAGTAAGTTTTGTGGATCCATATCGACCAGGCCAAGGCCACCCGAGCCTCCCCAACTCAATAACGTGAACTCTCTTAGAGTTGGGTGAGGGGGGGGGGAGTTTGGTGGGTCGATGGTGGATCCATGAAACTAATTACATTTACATTGAATTGACAGATCACGGGAGGGAGACTCGCCAAGGTTCCGACTAGCCAGAAAAGATTTAGAGATCCTCTGAACATGGCACATCTCCAGCTTGTGACACTGGTGGTAAGCATGATGATGGCAGGCTCAACCTCTTCGGGGGAGGGCCTGGGAATAAATAATGGTATGGCCAACATATCAATTAGTAAACCCGGTCTTTTAATGGTGGAATGTTTGGAGGGCAAAATCCTGGAACCATACGAGAACTTCTCCTTTACACCGGGACAGTGGTATCTGTATGGTTTCCAGAGGGAGGGTTCTGCCAAAGGTGTAATTCAACATTATACCCCTGTGAAGAATGTGTCTGCCATACAACATGGCTTACATGCCCTCTGCCTCAAGGAATTCAGACATTTTCAGGACTCGAACCCTACTCCTATGAAATCTTTAAGATGGGTGTCCAGGGACCCTCACTTGCACCCTTACAAGCAAGTGGAAGCCAACACTACCACGGTGTTGTGTATCAAGGAAGGGGTTCTGAGTCCTGAGGATGTCACTGGGGCAGAGTATAGTGGCTGGTATATGCTTAAAGCTACCTTCATAAGGAGGGATAGCCATGATGGGCTGAGGGTAAGGACATATTTTTATAGACCCATTCTGGTAAAGGGTACCCTAAAAACTTATTGTATGTTAAGGGATTCCCAGATGATTATCACTAAGAAATCTAGTTATGTTCAGGGACATGTGTCCACAGATTACATATGAACCAGTATAATGATGTTAAAGTTAAACTGCAGTAACTCTGGCCAGGCCCTATGGAATGACCAGAGTGGTCCAGTAAAACTGGAAGGCTTTTACCGAGCCACCGTTTTAAAAGTACGGACAGATGCCAAGGATCCTAGGTATGCTCAGTTAAAGGGATCTCCATCCATACGGTCTTTCATGATCACTATCATGAGAGACAATTGTGTTCAGGAGGTGACTGGATACTATTTCGTCACCTATGCCCCCTGGGAACAAGATACCCAGATGGTAATGTTGGACACTAATCCCTGGAGTTGGGATTTAGTGTGCAATGGGGTGGATACCCCTACAGTGGATGTATGGATGGACAGTACACTTATGAATGAGGAATACCGGGGTAGGTATGTGTCTTCCGATTGGAAAGACCCCAGTGGCAGGGATATTAACTTTGACATCAATATAGATGGTTCGTTTAGATGGCCTTTTTGCGAGGCAGTAGATGAAGGGTGCTGGACATTTACACAATGGGTCTATCTGTCCAAATCCAAACCCATAGGGAAGCTAGTGTTACAGGTCAGAGAAAGTGACCAATGGTATCCGTTCAGAGGTAGAGGGCAAGTTTGTGTAACAGTGATGAGGATCCTCTATGAAGCGACAGGTCTCCAACCTGTAAAACTGCATTCAGACTCTTGCAACGCCCCTATCCATCAATTGGCAGATCCTATAGATCCTAAACTGTCATCCCCATGGAAGATCATCACGGGGACAAAATTCGTCCTATTTACTTGGAGAATTTCCATAGATGACTTCAGAGTTGATCAGTGGGATCACAGATGTGGGGAATTTGTGTGGAACCAAATTTACATGATAAGAGGTTGGATAGAGGCGGGGCAAGAGGTAAGAAAGGACGATCTCATACACAGGAATCTGTCACGGAACCATGAACCAGACGTACAACAAGAGATAAGTGAAAATAAGAAGGCTTTATTGAAAATAAAGCTGTAAAGCAAAGTCCAAACGGATGGTGAAACCGAGCAGAGTCTTTGCGAAGCCAGAGGTCAGGAACCAGAAGGGTAGTCAGACGAAGCCAGGATCAGGAACCAGCAGGGTAGTCAGACGAAGCCAGGATCAGGAACCAGAAGCAGCAGCAGTCTTAGAAGCATGTGAACACAAGAGGACCAAGCAAGGAACTGAAGCCACAGACCTCCTATATATATGAGCTAGGCATCCAGCTCCTCCCAGTGGGAAGGAGGAGCCGCAGGGTGGAGGGCTACAAGAAACCCAGAAACCAAGATGGCCGCCAGCACATGTCAAACGAAGGAGAACAGCAAGAAGGTAAGACCATGACAGTACCTCCCCCTCAAGGGCCCCTCCTCCGCGGAGCACAAAACGGTTTCTGAGGGAAGCGTGCGTGGAAGGCTCGGAGCAAGGCAGGAGCATGGACATCTGCGGAGGGAACCCAGGAACGCTCCTCTGGACCATAACCACGCCAATGGACCAAAAACTGCAACCGACCGCGGACCAGGCGTGAGTCCAGGATATTGCTCACCTCATATTCCTCACGATTGCCCACTTGGACCGGACGAGGCCGAGGAACCGAGGAAGTGAAACGATTACACACCAGTGGCTTCAACAGGGAGACATGAAACACGTTGGAGATCCGCATGCCAGGAGGAAGCGCAAGGGCATAGGCTACCGGGTTTACCCTGCGAAGCACTCGGAAGGGAACAACAAAGCGAGGCGCCAGCTTGGGATTGGGCACTCGAAGGTTGAGGTTGCGGGTGGACAACCATACACGGTCTCCGACCTGGTAGGAAGGAGCAGGCGCTCGTCTGCGATCAGCCTGGAGTCTCTGGCGCTGCGCAGAGACCTCAAGGGACTTCTGGATCTGTACCCAAGAAGCACGTAGGACGGAAAGGTGATCCTCCACAGCCGGAATATCCTGGGGAGAGAATACCTCCGGTAACACGGCAGGTTGGAACCCATAATTGGCCATGAAGGGAGACGTCCCAGAGGAAGAGTTCACCGCCGTGTTCCTGGCAAACTCAGCCCAAGGCAGGAGGTCAACCCAATTGTCTTGGTGATCGGAGACATAGCAACGAAGGAATTGCTCCAAGGCCTGATTGGATCGTTCTGCGGCCCCATTGGACTGAGGGTGGTAGGCCGAGGAGAAGGAGAGATGAATCCCCAACTGGGAGCAAAAGGCGCGCCAGAACCTGGACACAAACTGACTCCCCCGATCCGACACAATCTCCTTGGGCAAACCGTGCAACCGGAAGACCTCCCTGGCAAAAATCGTGGCCAACTCTTGTGCAGAGGGTAACTTCTTGAGAGGAACACAGTGGCACATTTTGGAAAACCGATCCACAATCATGAGAATGACCGTATGGCCTCGGGATGCAGGGAGGTCCACAATGAAATCCATCCCCAGGTGTGACCATGGGCGCTCCCCGGTGGCTATGGGTTGCAGAAGGCCCAACGGAAGGTGCCGAGGGGACTTACTCTGGGCACAAACGGAGCATGCCGCTACATATGCGGCGATGTTGGAACGTAGGGAAGGCCACCAGAACAGACGTGAAACAGCCCAGGACAGCTGATTCTTTCCAGGATGCCCTGCGGTCTTGGAGTTATGGTAGGTTCGCAACAACCGAGTGCGCAACTCCTCAGGCACAAAACATCTGCCGTTGGGTTTCCCAGAGGGAGCACCAGATTGAGCCGCCAAAATCTGCTCACCCAGGGGAGAGGTCAGGCTGGTGCGAATGGCGGCCAGGATCTGATTCGGAGGTATGACCGAAGTCGGAATCGACTCCTCCCTGGACAGCTCGGAGTACTGCCGTGATAAGGCATCCGCCCTGATGTTCTTGGAACCGGGTAGGTAGGAGACCACGTAATTAAAACGTGACAAGAACAGAGCCCATCTGGCCTGACGTGGTGTCAATCTCTTGGCCTCAGAAAGGTAGGTCAGATTCTTGTGGTCCGTCAGGATGAGAACCGGAACCACCGAACCCTCGAGCAAGTGCCTCCATTCTTTAAGGGCCTGCACGATGGCCAATAACTCCCTGTCACCAATCTGATAGTTGCACTCCGCGGAAGACAGTTTCCGGGAGTAAAACCCACAAGGAAGCAGAGGACCCTCTGGTGTTCTACGCTGAGACAGAAGGGCGCCTACTCCCGTCTCAGACGCGTCCACCTCGAGGACAAAGGGCAACCCAGGGTTGGGATGCGACAGAATCGGAGCCGACACAAAGGCGGACTTTAGGGCCTCAAAAGCTCGGATGGCCTCGAGCGGCCAGACCTGGGAATTACTGCCCTTCCTGGTCAGATCCGTGAGAGGCTTGGCCAGCATGGAAAAGTCCCTGATGAACTTCCGATAATAATTGGCGAAGCCCAAAAAGCGCTGCAGGGAACGAAGACCACTGGGCTGGGGCCACTGTAAGACAGCCGAAACCTTCTCAGGATCCATGGAGAACCCCTCAGCGGAAATGATGTAACCTAAGAAGGTTACCTGGGATCGGTGAAATTCGCATTTCTCAAGCTTACCGAACAGCTTGTTCTCTCGTAACCGTTGCAACACTCGTCTGACATCCAGAATGTGGGCCTCCATGGATTCAGAATATACCAAGATGTCATCCAAATAGACCACCACACACTGCTGCAACAGGTCACGGAAAACATCGTTGATGAATTCCTGAAAGACTGCGGGCGCATTGCACAACCCAAAGGGCATAACCAAGGATTCATAATGACCGGTCCTGGTGTTAAACGCGGTCTTCCACTCATCGCCCGCCTTGATCCTTACCAGGTTATATGCCGCCCTCAGGTCGAGTTTGGTAAAGACCGTGGCCCCTTTAAGGCGATCGAACAGCTCGGAAATCAAGGGTATCGGGTAAGCGTTCTTGATCGTGATGCGATTGAGACCCCTGTAATCGATGCAAGGCCTCAACTCACCGCCCTTCTTTTTCACAAAGAAAAATCCAGCCCCTGCCGGGGACGAAGATTTGCGAATGTGTCCGCGTGAAAGCGCCTCCCTCACGTACTCCTCCATGGCCTCATTCTCCGCTACCGACAGTGGATAGACTTTGCCACGAGGAGGAACGGCACCAGATTGTAACTCTATGGCACAATCGTATGGGCGGTGCGGAGGTAGGGCAACCGCGCGCACCTTATCGAATACATCCCGGTACTCCTCGTATTCAGGAGGCAACAGAGAGTCCGAGGAAGTACACAGCAACTTGACAGACCCATGGATGCAACTAGCCCCACACTGCGGTGACCACGAGAGGATCTCGACCGATCTCCAATCGAAAGTCGGATTATGCTTCTGGAGCCAGGGGTACCCCAAGACCACCGAGTAGTGTGGAGACGAAATAACCTGGAGGCAGACCGACTCTCTGTGAACGGCACCAATGGCTATCCCCACTGGAAGGGTCTCATGAGTCACGTGTGGCGGCAGAAGGGGTCTGCCGTCTATCGCCTCAAGAGCCAGTGGGGAACCTCGAGCCTGCAGAGGAATGGAATTGGCGGCAGCGAACACACTATCAATGAACAAACCAGCAGCACCAGAGTCCACCAACGCCTGGGTCGTCACCGAGCCCCCGACCCAGGAGAGGACAACAGTGATCAGTGGTTTGTCAACACGGGAAACCGGGGACGAGGAGACTCCACCCAAGATCTGCCCCCGACAGGATCTCAGGTACGAGCGTTTTCCCGGACGGTTCGGATATGCCAACCGAAAATGCCCACCGAGACCACAGTACATGCATCGGCCCTCGCGTCTCCGGAGTGCCCTCTCCCCCTCGGACAGGCGAGCAAACCCCAGCTGCATAGGTTCACCCCCAGACAAGTCATCCCCAGGAGGCGTGGGAGGAGAGGGAGGCACGGGTGGGACAGCAAACGTAGGCACCAATCTGTTAGAAGACCTCCGCAGGTTCTCCTTAAAGGAAGGTCTCTCCCTGAGTCTGGTGTCAATCAAAATCAGGAAAGAAATAAGAGACTCGAGCTCAACTGGTAGGTCCTTAGCTGCAACCTCATCCTTCAAGGCATCCGAGAGACCATGAGAGAAAGCAGCGACCAGAGTCTCATTATTCCAGCCCACCTCTGCTGCCAGGGTACGAAACTCAATGGCGTATTCAGCTACGGATCGTGAACCCTGTCTGATGGACATAAGGAGCTTCGCAGCAGAGGCAGCACGAGCCGACACATCGAATACCTTCCGAAGAGAAGCAACAAAACCGGAAAACTCGGCAACCACCGGATTGTTGTTCTCCCATAAAGGGCTGGCCCAGGCCAAGGCCTTGTCCGAGAGCAGCGAGATCAAGAAGCCCACCTTTGATCTCTCAGTGGGAAAGGCATGTGGCAGCAACTCGAAATAAATGCCCACCTGGTTAAGGAAACCTCGGCACTGAGTTGGCTCTCCCCCAAAGCGCTGTGGAAGAGGGGCAGAACCGGTCATACCCCGAAACACCGCAGGCGCAACAACAGGTGTCGGGGTAGACTCTGGCGCAACAACCGGAGCGGCAGTAGGAGCGAGCCCAGGAGCGACAACCGACCCATCGGCAACGGGAGCGAAATGAGCCGTGCGTTCAAGCAGGGTTTGCAACGCCACAGCGAACCGACCCAACAGGTGATCCTGCTGATCAAGTCTGGCAACCAGCGTGGGTAGCGAGGATGGCCCTGTACCGTCAGAATTCATGGCTTGGTCCTAATGTCACGGAACCATGAACCAGACGTACAACAAGAGATAAGTGAAAATAAGAAGGCTTTATTGAAAATAAAGCTGTAAAGCAAAGTCCAAACGGATGGTGAAACCGAGCAGAGTCTTTGCGAAGCCAGAGGTCAGGAACCAGAAGGGTAGTCAGACGAAGCCAGGATCAGGAACCAGCAGGGTAGTCAGACGAAGCCAGGATCAGGAACCAGCAGGGTAGTCAGACGAAGCCAGGATCAGGAACCAGAAGCAGCAGCAGTCTTAGAAGCATGTGAACACAAGAGGACCAAGCAAGGAACTGAAGCCACAGACCTCCTATATATATGAGCTAGGCATCCAGCTCCTCCCAGTGGGAAGGAGGAGCCGCAGGGTGGAGGGCTACAAGAAACCCAGAAACCAAGATGGCCGCCAGCACATGTCAAACGAAGGAGAACAGCAAGAAGGTAAGACCATGACAGAATCACAGGGGAAGAAGAGATCTAGTAGCCATGGGACTAGGCGGAGGTGCGTTGGGAGTGGGCGCCCTGAACACTATGGATATGGAAGTCCTGAGAGGTAAACTTGGGGATGTTGCGCGACACGCCGGGGAAGGATTCGAGAACCAGCTTGAGGTAAACCACGTCTTAGAGGGTTTACAGCATTCGCACATAGATGCCACTACCTCTCTATCTTCTGCTCTACGAGAAAAGATTAGAAGGTTAGTTGTGGGTCTCTTGGAGGAACAGGATAGAGCTCAGCTTGCTCTGGCATGTACGCAAGTCCAAAGTGAACTCTCGGACAACCTTAAACATATTGTATCATCATTGTACGGCAGCCACTTCCCATTCAACCTCCGCCAACGGGTAAGTCCTCTTATATCTCCTTTTGCAGCCAATCATACAAACTGGTGGGTAGTCCAGTGGCACGGATGTCGGAATCTCACTTGCACTGCTTCGTCATTGGCTCCTGTATCTGGCCATCTTAGACGGGGTTACAGTGCAGTTAACCTAGGGATTGTCATAAATAATCGGACGGTACTTCATCCACAGCTCCCCTCGGGCCTTCTAACCTATGAGGGAGGACATCCTTATCTGTTAGACACAGAGGGATGTTGGAAGAAATAGGATGCTATCCTCTGTCAAGGTAGTCAGGATCGGGTGCTTAGACACCAGTGTTGGAGCACCGAGGGGTCCTGTGAGATGAAGGCCAGCCCAATACCCTCCTCCCCTAAATACTTGGGACAGGGGTATTGGTGTTGGTACCAAAGGCATAATATGTCTTATGCAATTTATGGGACTAATTGCACCAAGAGAGGAGAACTCCTCTCCATTGCACCCTTAGTCCCGTCCTAGGTTTAGATGTCGCAGAGCTACAAGGAAGGACACCAATCACCCTGGAGAAGAGACTCGACATCCGCCCTGACGTTCCCGTGAGACTCCAGAAGATTCATCTTGGCTTTGGGATAGAACTCAAACATCTCCTGCTAGACTTCAGCCAAGAAGACAAAATACTTCAAAATCTTTGAAAGACAGAGAAACAGGCCACCATCCAACTGTCGCACAACAAGAACAAAATAACTACAATCACTACCGCCTTGGACAAGGACTCCAAGGTTTCCTGGTGGGAAAGTCTGTTCGGCTATAGTCCGAAGGTGACATCCTTCTTCAACCTATTGATACACCCGGTGATAGTTCTTCTGGTTCTTGTAATCGTCATGTACATGGGACTGTGTCTAATCTACAGGAGGGTCAAGAGACTTGCGGACCAACTAAACTAGAACCAGACAGAACTTCACGAAGTTAATCGTAGGAGGCTCAGGACATAGCTCCAACAAAGTCCTGTAGCCAGAGATCGCATGGACATACTGTTTCCTATGAGGGTTCAGGATGAAAATCCAAAGCCATCCTGTGACCTCATAGTATTGTGTGTATATATATATATATATATTATATTGTAGTAGGTTTTCCTATGAGGGTTCGGGGTGTAATCCAAGGCCATCCTGTGACCTCATAGTATTGTGTGTATATATATATATATATTGATTATTTGCATATGAGTTCCTTGTGTACCCATGGACACTCTAGGTGCAAGTGTGTGACAGCCATGCTACAATATGGCTGGACGCACACTTGCATCCTATAGTCGTTTCCCATTGACACGGGGGTCTGTAACCTACCAGTGTCTTTGGAAGTGTAGAGAGATATGCCAGGTTGCATGAGTCTCTATGGGTACACATACTAAATTGAATTTGGCTGTATTGGGAGGGATGTGACCTGTTTGTGTGAGTGGGGAAGAGTATTTGCAACTTTACCTCTACAACGGTAACGTTTGTAAGGGTTGGACTGAATGGTAGTATTGCAGGGTTCTTTCCCGCAGTTAGAATTTAGGTGCCATGACATCCCCTCTTACCAGAATTTTCAACCTGCCTTGTAAAGACCTACGTATATATGTCCATGGGAGAACCTCTCCAACAACTGATTCTTCAATCAAGATGGAAGTTGTACTTGTGTTGAAAGGAAGCCAGCCTACGGCCGTCCGTACCCCAGAAGGAGGTGCTACATGGATTGAGGGTAAAGTCATTCCGGAATCATTGGGAGTGACTGACACCAAAAGACTGGCACTGACATTAGGGGTGGCTGGCGCCAGAAGAGCAACACTGACAAAGAGAAAGAAAGAAGGACAGTCCACGGTTTCTGCGTGGAGTGACCTAAAGACGGCGAGCTTAAAGCCATTCCGGAGTCAGGAATAGACTACATTGGGAGTGGCTGATACCTGAAGATCATAATCAAAGATGCCAAGAAAGTTATCCAGCGGGAAGAAGACGGTGTATTCTGTGGATGGAGACGTTTGGTGAAGGGCAGGTCGGAGGTGTTAGTCGCGATGGGTGATGTCTAAGTACCTAAGAGCCATATTACTTCAGTCCTTCCTGAACTGTCACCAAGAGTGCGATTGAGGAGACAAATACATCCCAACCATTCCCCCAAAACGTTTATTGTCGTGTTCCCGACAACAGGGGGATTGTTGAGGGAAGTGTGAGATTTAAATATATACACTGCTCAAAAAAATAAAGGGAACACAAAAATAACACATCCTAGATCTGAATTAATTAAATATTCTTCTGAAATACTTTGTTCTTTACATAGTTGAATGTGCTGACAACAAAATCACACAAAAAAAATATATGGAAATCAAATTTTTTAACCCATGGAGGTCTGGATTTGGAGTCTCCCTCAAAATTAAAGTGGAAAAACACACTACAGGCTGATCCAACTTTGATGTAATGTCCTTAAAACAAGTCAAAATGAGGCCCAGTAGTGTGTGTGGCCTCCATGTGCCTGTATGACCTCCCTACAACGCCTGTGCATGCTCCTGATGAGGTGGCAGACGGTCTCCTGAGGGATCTCCTCCCAGACCTGGACTAAAGCATCTGCCAACTCCTGGACAGTCTGTGGTGCAACGTGACGTTGGTGGATAGAGCAAGACGTGATATCCCAGATGTGCTCAATTGGATTCAGGTCTGGGGAACGGGCGGGCCAGTCCATAGCATCAATGCCTTCGTCTTGCAGGAACTGCTGACACACTCCAGCCACATGAGGTCTAGCATTGTCTTGCATTAGGAGGAACCCAGGGACAACCGCACCAGCATATGGTCTCACAAGGGGTCTGAGGATCTCATCTCGGTACCTAATGTCAGTCAGGCTACCTCTGGCGAGCACATGGAGGGCTGTGCGGCCCTCCAAAGAAATGCCACCCCACACCATTACTGACCTAATGCCAAACCAGTCATGCTGGAGGATGTTGCAGGCAGCAGAACGTTCTCCACGGCGTCTCCAGACTCTGTCACGTCTGTCACATGTGCTCAGTGTGAACCTGCTTTCATCTGTGAAGAGCACAGGGCGCCAGTGGCGAATTTGCCAATCTTGGTGTTTTCTGGCAAATGCCAAACGTCCTGCACAGTGTTGGGCTGTAAGCACAACCCCCACCTGTGGACGTCGGGCCCTCATATCACCCTCATGGAGTCTGTTTCTGACCGTTTGAGCAGACACATGCACATTTGTGGCCTGCTGGAAGTCATTTTGCAGGGCTCTGGCAGTGCTCTTCCTGTTCCTCCTTGCACAAAGGCGGAGGTAGCGGTCCTGCTGCTGGGTTGTTGCCCTCCTACGGCCTCCTCCACGTCTCCTGATGTACTGGCCTGTCTCCTGGTAGCGCCTCCATGCTCTGGACACTACGCTGACAGACACAGCAAACCTTCTTGCCACAGCTCGCATTGATGTGCCATCCTGGATAAGCTGCACTACCTGAGCCACTTGTGTGGGTTGTAGACTCCGTCTCATGCCACCACTAGAGTGAAAGCACCGGCAGCATTCAAAAGTGACCAAATCATCAGCCAGGAAGCATAGGAACTGAGAAGTGGTCAGGTCATCACCTGCAGAACCACTCCTTTATTGGGGGTGTCTTGCTAATTGCCTATAATTTCCACCTGTTGTCTATCCCATTTGCACAACAGCATGTGAAATTGATTGTCACTCAGTGTTGCTTCCTAAGTGGACAGTTTGATTTCACAGAAGTGTGATTGACTTGGAGTTACATTGTGTTGTTTAAGTGTTCCCTTTATTTTTTTGAGCAGTGTATATACAGTATATATATGCCCTGACATATATGCATATATATATAAATCTATATATTTATATATATTGGCCCTTTTACATGTGCCTGTCCAGGTGGGGTGGGTATATACATAGAGATTCCCCTATATATAGTCTGCTCATATATGTTTATAGATGTGCCCCAAGTATCTATAAACATATATATGGGCAAAGGAACTATGGCCAGTCTCCATTGGTTGCCCCCCCCCCTCCCCCCGGAATGCGCCTGCTGGGGGGGGGGTGGAAGAGACCGAAATCTGGACAATTATGTCCAGTGTCGGCCTCTTCAAAGGACAGAGGAACAAAGAGTTCCCATGCCCCTGTATGTGGCTGACCTCCGGCGCTGTAATTACAGCACCGGAGGTGTGCATCCGCTCCACAGGTGGGAGGATCAAAGGATCCCCCCGCCTGGAAGCGCGCTCCGGGGTCCGGAGGATCGGGAGCCAGTGCCGCCGAACTTAAATAGTCCGGCGCGCGCTACGCTCAACAGATTATTTCAACTAGCATCCCCTAGAGGAACGAGCACCCCCTGGACAACAAGCATAATATCGGCTGAGTATTCCCCTGCATTAACCCTTTCCATATACCACCAACGATATTATTCCCCTGCATTAACCCTTTCCCTATACCACCAACGATATCATTCCCCTCCATTAACCCTTTCCCTATACCACCAACGATATCATTCCCCTCCATTAACCCTTTCCCTATACCACCAACAAACCCTTATTCCCCTGCATTCCCCCTGCATTAACCCTTTAGTGCATTTCCCTCATTACCCCCTGCAAAGGTAACCCCTGCTCCCCTAGTACCCCCTGCTCGCCCCTACCTAACCCCTGTTCTGGTACTTCCTGCTCACCCCTACTTAACACCTGTTATACCTCCCCTGGTACCCCCTTCTTGCCCCTACTTAACCTCTGTTACCCTTTAATACCCCTTCACTACTGCCCTGCCTACCCCAGCAGCAGTGAGTGTGTGTTAACCCCTCGTTACTCCCTTAGGGACAGCTTAGAGCCAGGTTGGGTGGGCTGCTAATGTGTATATGAGTACTATGAGTAGTTAGATATTGGGTTTGAATATTGGAAGTGGGATTGTGTCTAGTGTAGTTAGTACCGTATTGCTGTGTTGTTATAGTGTGTTTACATATAATATTGTTGTGTGCTGCTATAAATATAAATATCTATTCCATTGATATAGATATATATAATTATAAGCAAATATTAGACTGTAACGTGTAGTGTTATAATAAATACCTTTTATTTAAGCACAGTGTGTAGTCTTTTGTTGTAGTAGGCGCCGCAGCAATAGACGCAGGTAGTTCAGTATAGAGTAAGGTATTCAGTGTGGTGAAACCAACCTCGCCACTGGATTTTGGAGAGGCCTGTTTAAAAGCCTCTTGCCTCAGGATTATGGCCCATACTAACTTTTAAACCCCTGAACCTATTCAAGTGAATTTTGGATAGGTTTGTCCCCAAGTTATACTGTTTAAATTGATGTAAGTTATATGTATGGACAATGTAAACTCACAAAGTTGTAACAATTTATAATAAGTGTAACTTGTCAGGAATATGCTGGGTGTGTTTCTATTGTCCCATTGTCCCATTGTGTGTTTAAATGGTGATGTCTGTCCTGTTGTATCCACATGTGTATTGGCGATTTCCCTTTGTCCTGAGAGATAATTGGATTGCTCCTCGGTTGTCTCCGGGACAGAGAGGAGGAAACCATGATGCATTGTGGGGATATGTTGTATCTGTCCTGTGTCGCAGTCTCCCTTCTGGTCCTCTGGGGGCGTGAACGATTGGTTGCTGTACTTACATTGTATGTGTTGTAAATTACTGATTGGACGTATTTCAAAACCCTGTGGGCAGTACTATGTTTGTTTTTTGTGAATAAAAGAGGCTGTACTTGAAGTACAGTCAGACCACTGCTTGACCCTCAACACGGAGCCTTGTCTCGTTATTGGGGGGATCCGCTGTATGCTGTTAGAGACTGATTGCCAGGAGTGTAAGCTGATTGTATGCTTTTCCTGTTCGTCTGCTAGCAGCTATTCGTGAGGTTCCAGTTTGGAGTGCTATTTTGTATCCACTTCGGGAGTTTGGTGTTCTGCAGTAGCTGTGCCTGTCTCTCAGAAAGGGGCATATCGCCTAAACGGATTTTAACCCCTTGTCTGCTGAAACGGTCCGTTACATTCAGTATAGTTTGTTTAATTGGTATAAATAGGTGGAGGCATCACTAGACGACTTACGCCTATTTATGAATATTAATTATTGCGATTTGCATAAATATCAATAATTAATATTTCCTTTAACAAACTCCCAGGAGGAGGCAAGGTGGCCATGGTACGATGATCCATAGCTTTCGACGTGGCGAAGAGCTGAAGACTGTGAATCACACATTTCTAAAGTTCTCACCTGCAAAGAAGTATATTTCTTGCTTAGTTGACCCCCAGATTTGGAGAACTGCATCCAGCTTGGTTGGCAGCAGGATCCTCCATTCACTAGAGATCAGTCTTGGGTCTCGGGGACGTGTTCTGTTGTTTTTGTTTTCATACAACCAAGACCATCGTCCTCTAAGAAAGAAAGTGTTGAATCTCAGGTCCCGTGTCCCCCGAGAACTCCACTTTGTCCATAGATAATCAAAGACAGCATCAAATAGACCTTCACAGACCCCTGAAAAGACATGGTGGACCCTCAGCAAACCACAGTAAATATCAGAGACGTCCAGCTCTTCTACTAAACCTAACAGCTAAATATCTGCTCTATAGAACCACAGAGATCCACGTGTTACGGGCTTAGCATGGCCTGTCTCTATGTCTGCCTGTATGTCTCAGTACCTTTCTCTATGTCTGCCCGTATATGTCAGTGCCGGTCTCTGTGTCTGTCTGTATGTGTCAGTGCCTGTCTCTGTGTCTGTCTGTATGTGTCACTGCCTGTTTGTGTTACTGTCTGTCTCTGTGTCTGCCTGTATGTGTCAACTATTTTCTCTGTGTCTGGCTGTATGTTTCACTGCCTGTCTCTGTCTGCCTGAATGTGTCGCTGCCTGTTTCTGTGTCTGCCTGTATTTGTCCATGCCTGTCTCTGTCTCTATGGGTCACTACCTGTCTGCTATCTCTGTGTACCTCAGGGCTTTTCTGTTACTGCTTGTCGCTGTATGCAGACTGTCTGTAATCACTGCCTGTACAGGTCAATTTTTCTTTCTTGCTCTGTCTGTAGATGTCACTACTTGTCACCGTCTCTTTCTGTATCGGTCATTACATCTCTTTATTACTGCCTGTGTTACTGCTTTCCTCTATGTTTGTATACTTTACAGCTGATCTCTTTCACAGCCTGTGCCTTCATGTCATGTCACTGCTTGTCTCTGTATCGCCTGTACATGTCACTGCTTGTCTCTGTATCACCTGTACATGTCACTGCTTGTCTCTATATCACTGCCTGTACATGTCACTGCTTGTCTCTATATCACCTGTACATGTCACTGCTTGTCTCTGTATCACCTGTACATGTCACTGCTTGTCTCTGTATCGCCTGTACATGTCACTGCTTGTCTCTGTATCACCTGTACATGTCACTGCTTGTCTCTATATCGCCTGTACATGTCACTGCTTGTCTCTGTATCACTGCCTGTACATGTCACTGCTTGTCTCTATATCACCTGTACATGTCACTGCTTGTCTCTGTATCGCCTGTACATGTCACTGCTTGTCTCTATATCGCCTGTACATGTCACTGCTTGTCTCTGTATCGCCTGTACATGTCACTGCTTGTCTCTATATCACCTGTACATGTCACTGCTTGTCTCTGTATCGCCTGTACATGTCACTGCTTGTCTCTATATCACCTGTACATGTCACTGCTTGTCTCTATATCGCCTGTAAGTATCAATGATTGTTTCTATATCGTCCATAAATGTCACTGCTTCAGACTTCACAAGTGTCCATGGAGGGACAGTCCCTAATTTGGACCCAAGTCCCTCTGTCCCTCATTTCTCATAAAGGGAATGTGTCATCAGAAAATGACCTGCTGTTTAAATCACTTTTTATGTTTAACATATTTTTTAATAATTTTGGATGATGTTATTTTTAATTTTCTATCACAACGACCAATAGGGGCCACATAAAGCAATATACAACCTATAATACGTGATGTGTTAGCCCAAGTAATGAATCATCACAGAACAATTAATATAAATATAAGTTTATTAATGTCAACATTTAAAAATCAATATACATGATGGATACAAGTTATGGTCCATAAAATCCAAGAGGGAACAGTCCCCCTTGGATTTTATGGACCATAACTTGTATCCATCATGTATATTGATTTTCAAATGTTGACATTAATAAACTTATATTTATATTAATTGTTCTGTGATGATTCATTACTTGGGCTAACACATCACGTATTATAGGTTGTATAATATCTATATTTAGACAAAAAACATAAAATCCTGCAGTTTTTGCACTGGCCATTACAGTGCCTTGCAAAAGTATTTCACTCACTTTTTTCGGATTTTGTTACATTACAGCCTTAATTTCAATGTTTTGTTAATCTGAATTTTATGTGATGGATCAGAACACAATAGTATAAGTTGGTGAAGTGAAAAGAGAAAAATATATAAATTAAACTATTGTTTAGAAATAGAAAACAGAAAATTGGCCTGTGCGTATGTATTCACCCCCTTTGTGAGAAAGCCCATAAAAAGCTCTGGTGCAACCAGTTACCTTCAGAAGTCACATAATTAGTGAAATGATGTCACCTGTGTCACATGATCTGTCATTACATATACACACCTTTATTGAAAGGCCCCAGAGGCTGCAACACCTGAGCAAGAGGCATCACTAACCAAACACTGCCATGAAGACCAAGGAACTCTCCAAAAAAGTAAGGGACAATGTTGTTGAGAAGTACAAGTCAGAGTTAGGCCTCATGCACATGACAGTATTTTTTCACGGTCCGCAAAACGGGGTTCCATTGGTCCGTGATCCGTGACCGTTTTTTCGTCCATGGGTCTTCCTTGATTTTTGGAGGATCCACGGACATGAAAAAAAAGTCGTTTTGGTGTCCGCCTGGCCGCGCGGAGCCAAACGGATCCGTCCTGACTTACAATGCAAGTCAATGTGGACGGATCCGTTTGACGTTGACACAATATTGTGCAATTGCAAACGGATCCGTCCCCCATTGACTTTCAATGTAAAGTCAGGAGTTAATATACCATAGGATCGGAGTTTTCTCCAATCCGATGGTATATTTTAACTTGAAGCGTCCCCATCACAATGGGAACGCCTCTATGTTAGAATATACCATCGGATTTGAGTTAGATCGTGAAACTCATATCCGACAGTATATTCTAACACAGAGGCGTTCCCATAGTGATGGGGATGCTTCAAGTTAGAATATCTTACGAACTGTGTACATGACTGCCCCCTGCTGCCTGGCAGCACCCGATCTCTTACAGGGGGCTGTGATCAGCACAATTAACCCCTCAGGTGCCGCACCTCAAGGGTTAATTGTGCGTATCATAGCCCCCTGTAAGAGATCAGGTGCTGCCAGGCAGCAGGGGGCACACCCCCCTCCCTCCCCAATATTATATTTATTGGTGGCCAGTGCGGCCTCCCCTCTCCCCCCCCCCCTGTTAAAATCACGTTCCGAATCCCCCATCATTGGTGGCCAGTGCGGCCTCACATCTCCCCCCCCCCCCCCCCCTAGTTAAAATCACGTTCCCCCATCATTGGTGGCAGTGAAGAGTTCCGATCGGAGTCCCAGTTTAATCGCTGGGGCTCCGATCGGTAACCATGGCAACCAGGACGCTACTGCAGTCCTGGTTGCCATGGTTACTTAGCAATTTTTAGAATCATTATACTTACCTGCGAGCTGCGATGTCTGTGACTGGCCGGGCGCTCCTCCTACTGGTAAGTGAAAGGTCTGTGCGGCGCATTGCCTATAGCACAGACCTGTCACTTACCAGTGCAGCACGCCAGACCTGCAGGGTATAGCGACAGTGAGGTCACGGTATGGGCAATCGAGGGTCACTCACTTTTGTGAGGAGAACCCTGGGCAGGCATGCAACAGTGAAGGAGAGGCAGACACTAGTTCCTCTGGGGCACACTCTGAAGATAGGGACCAGGCCTGATGGTATGTGAGGTGCCCTGGGTGTTTTGAGTGCCTGAGGTAAGGTCCCTTTAAGATTTGTGACGCCAGTGCCTGTAACGGTGGCACACCGATTTGTAGTAGTAGTAAATGAGTACACAGTTGGTGAACTAAACGTTGCTTTACTTGGTGGAAAAACAACTTTGTACAGACAGTTACAGTTGATAAAGATGCAGTCCCTTGAACAATACTCCACAAGCAGGTGTCCTTTCAGTAATGGCAGGTATTAATCATGCAAGATACTTGGAGGGCAAACAGTTAATGCTTTGCAGTGCAATGCTGCTCTATCCCCTTCAGCTATTCTAGCTGGCTGGATCCCAAGGCCCGGATGCCTAATTGCTGGCTTTAATCCTTGGTATATAAATCCTTCCTCCAGTATTGACCCTTGCTCTTTACTTTATAGTACTTCTGCCCATCAGGTTACTTATCTGAACTTGTATTATCCTTGCTTGGTAGGGAAGCTGCAGGTTTCTCCCAGGAGGACCTGTCCTACTACTGGGGTATCTTCTGAGCTAACTAAGGCTCACTTGATCTACAGGCAGGCTAGAGTTCTTCTCTAGCCTCCTGGTCATAGCTAGCAGCCAGGGCTATCAAGCTGCATGTCAGGAGGAGGCCCTAAGCATATCTCTGGCTGGTGCCTTCTCACTTCTGTCTCCACAGACTCCTGACTATGATCTAGCTCCTCCCTGTCTGGGCCTGAACATTTATACTAGGGGCTCCCTATCTCCCTCTAGTGTCTAGGATGCCTAACTACACCCCAATAGGCCTGCTTACACATAACACAGGGGAAACATTGCATATAAAAACACATAGAAGAATACATTAAATGCATAGTTAAATATAATATTTCTGTCCCTTGTGAGCAGGAGTAACGCATCACCCAATTGACCCTTGTGTAGTGCCCACGCCTACCTAGTGGGACACTACACCAGTAGGAGGAGCGACCGGCCAGTCACAGACATCGCAGCTCGCAGGTAAGTATAATGCTTCTAAAAATTGCTAAGTAACCATGGCAACCAGGACTGCAGTAGCGTCCTGGTTGACATGGTTACCGATAGGAGCCCCAGCGATTAAACTGGGACTCCGATCGGAACTCTCCACTGCCACCAATGATGGGGGAACGTGATTTTAACTAGGGGGGGAGAGGTGAGGCCGCACTGGCCACCAATGATGGGGGATTCGGAACGTGATTTTAACAAGGGGGGGGGAGAGGTGAGGCCGCACTGGCCACCAATGATGGGGGATTCGGAACGTGATTTTAACGAGGGGGGGGGGAGAGGTGAGGCCGCACTGGCCACCAATGATGGGGGATTCGAAACGTGATTTTAACTGGGGGGGGGAGAGGGGAGGCCGCACTGGCCACCAATGAATATAATATTGGGGAGGGAGGGGGTCTGCCCCCTCCTGCCTGGCAGCACCTGATCTCTTACAGGGGGCTATGATACGCACAATTAACCCTTTAGGTGCGGCACCTGAGGGGTTAATTGTGCGGATCACAGCCCCCTGTAAAAGATTGGGTGCTGCCAGGCAGCAGTCATGTACACAGTTCTCAGTATATTCTAACTTGAAGCGTCCCCATCACTATGGGAACGCCTCTGTGTTAGAATATACTGTCGGATATGAGTTTTCACGAAGTGAAAACTCATATCTGAAAAAGCTTTTATGCAGACAGATCTGCGATCCGTCTGTGTGAAAGTTGCCAACGGCCACGGATCACGGACGCAGATGCCAATCTTGTGTGCATCCGTGTTTTTTCACGGACCCATTGACTTGAATGGGTCCGTGAACCGTTGTCCGTCAAAAAAATAGGACAGGTCATATTTTTTTGATGGACAGGAAACACGGATCACGGCCGCGGATGAACAACGGTGCATTTTCCGAGTTTTCAACGGACCCATTGAAACTCAATGGGTCCGCAGAAAATCACGGAAAACGGAACAACGGCCATGGATGCACACAACGGTCGTGTGCATGAGGCCTAAGTGTAAGGGGTTACACTCTCAGGCAGGGCGGCGATAACAGATTCTCTTGCAGACCACAGGGTTAAAGTCCAAATGTTGCTTTATTTATAACACTCCGGCAATACAGACACCCCAGTTATAATTCACTGGGTAAGGTGAAGGTCCAGCACCACAAAACATAAACCAACCCAAAATAAACACCTGCCCGTCTGGGCTCTGGCTAATACAGTGAAGATCCTAGTTCACCTATTGAACACAGGTCACACAGAGAATTCGGCTTCTCTAGCCAGCAGCGCAGCCAGCTTCCCAGACTTTCTCCAGGCCTCACTCTCTCTGGAAAGAACATGGCACAACAGCAAACCTGCCAAGAGACGACCGCCCACCTAAACTCACGGACCGGGCAAGGAGGGCATTAATCAGAGAGGCAGCACAGAGACCTAAGGTAACCCTGAAGGAGCTGCAGCGTTCCACAGAAGAGACTATAGTATCTGTACATAGAACGACAATAAGCCGTACGCTCCATAGAGTTGGGCTTTATGGCAGAGTGGCCAGAAGAAAGCCATTACTTTCAGCTAAAAACAGAAAGGCATGTTGTGAGTCTGCGAAAAAACATGTGGGAGACTCCTAAAATGTATGGAGGAAGGTGCTCCGGTCTGATGAGTCTAAAATGGAACTTTTCGGCCATCAAAGAAAACGCTATGTCTGGCGCAAACCCAACACATCACATCACCCAAAAAACACCATCCCTACAGTGAGACATGGTGGTGGCAGCATCATGCTGTGGGGATGGGACTGGGAAACTGGTCAGAGTTGAGGGAAATATGGATGGTGCTAAATACAGGGATATTCTTGCGCAAAACCTGCACCACTCTGTGCGTGATCTGAGGCTCGGACGGAGGTTCACCTTCCAGCAGGACAATGACCCCAAACACACGGCTAAAGCAACACCTTGACTGGTTTAAGGGGAAACATGTAAATGTGTTGGAATGGCCTAGTCAAAGCCAAGATCTCAATCCAATAGAAAATCTGTGGTCAGACTTAAAGATTGCTGTTCACAAGCGCAAACATCCAACTTGAAGGAGCTGGAGCAGTTCTGCAAGGAGGAATGGGCAAAAATCCCAGTGGTAAGATGTGGCAAGCTCATAGAGACTTATCCAAAGCGACTTGGAGCTGTGGCTCTACAAAGTATTGACTTTAGTGGGGTGAATAGTTCTGCACATTGACTTTTTCTGTTATTTTGTCCTATTTGTTGTTTGCTTCACAATAAAAATTAAAAAAAACATCTTCAAAGTTGTGGGCATGTTCTGTAAATTACATGATGCAAATCCTCAAACAATCCATGTTAATTCCAGGATGTGAGGCACCAAAATAGAAAAAAGTCAAGGGGGGTGAATAGTTTTGCAAGGCACTGTATGTCTAATAATTGGCGCCACTTCTTGGTCTGTACAGAACACTTTACTGCAGTTATCTGCTTATCTATCATTGTAATCCTGCCTGTAATTATATCACCTCTGTGGACAGATAACACAGGATCCACCATTCACAATTAGTGATATCACAGCTTATCTGCTCCCTCCTGACCTCTGCACAGGTCACAGAGCATGCCTAAAGACAAGACAACTCTCCCATAGAAGTCAATGAGGTCCCCTCCTGACCATTGGGCCCATGAGGCTTCTGTAAAGCTTTTTTTTTAATGCTTTGTAACTGCTGTTAAGAACAGCTCAGGAAAGATGGCCGCCCCCATAATAATGTTCAGGAAATAAACTATAAAAATCTACAATCAGAAAATAATGTGTTAGAGCTCATGCGTGCAAATTTATTTTATTTCACTTTTTTTACAGGTCCTTATGTGGAACCATTCACCTCAATGGGTCCGCAAAAAAACCGAAAATGACTCTGTGTGCATTCCGTTTCTGTATGTTTTTACTGGCAGAAAAGCTTTTGGTGACACATTTCAGGCTTTGGTGAGGAACCTAGGGGTAGCCTTAGCTTCCTACCACTTGGAGTGGTCAGGAAGACTGGTTGCAGTTTCTGAATTTGCTGGCTGTGGTTCCGGATGGTGATCGCAGTTCTTCCAAAACTTCTCACTGCTTGTCTCTGTCGTATTCTGTACATGTCACTGCTTGTCTCTATATCACTGCCTGTACATGTCACTGCTTGTCTCTGTATCGCCTGTACATGTCACTGCTTGTCTCTATATCGCCTGTACATGTCACTGCTTGTCTCTATATCGCCTGTACATGTCACTGCTTGTCTCTATATCACCTGTACATGTCACTGCTTGTCTCTATATCACTGCCTGTACATGTCACTGCTTGTCTCTATATCGCCTGTACATGTCACTGCTTGTCTCTATATCACCTGTACATGTCACTGCTTGTCTCTATATCGCCTGTACATGTCACTGCTTGTCTCTGTATCGCCTGTACATGTCACTGCTTGTCTCTATATCACCTGTACATGTCACTGCTTGTCTCTATATCGCCTGTACATGTCACTGCTTGTCTCTATATCACTGCCTGTACATGTCACTGCTTGTCTCTATATCGCCTGTACATGTCACTGCTCGTCTCTATATCACTGCCTGTACATGTCACTGCTTGTCTCTGTATCGCCTGTACATGTCACTGCTTGTCTCTATATCGCCTGTACATGTCACTGCTTGTCTCTGTATCGCCTGTACATGTCACTGCTTGTCTCTATATCACCTGTACATGTCACTGCTTGTCTCTATATCACCTGTACATGTCACTGCTTGTCTCTATATCACCTGTACATGTCACTGCTTGTCTCTGTATCGCCTGTACATGTCACTGCTTGTCTCTATATCACCTGTACATGTCACTGCTTGTCTCTGTATCACCTGTACATGTCACTGCTTGTCTCTATATCGCCTGTACATGTCACTGCTTGTCTCTATATCACCTGTACATGTCACTGCTTGTCTCTATATCACCTGTACATATCACTGCTTGTCTCTATATCACCTGTACATGTCACTGCTTGTCTCTATATCACTGCCTGTACATGTCACTGCTTGTCTCTATATTACCTGTACATGTCACTGCTTGTCTCTATATCACTGCCTGTACATGTCACTGCTTGTCTCTATATCGCCTGTACATGTCACTGCTTGTCTCTGTATCGCCTGTACATGTCACTGCTTGTCTCTATATCGCCTGTACATGTCACTGCTTGTCTCTGTATCGCCTGTACATGTCACTGCTTGTCTCTGTATCACCTGTACATGTCACTGCTTGTCTCTATATCGCCTGTACATGTCACTGCTTGTCTCTATATCGCCTGTACATGTCACTGCTTGTCTCTGTATCGCCTGTACATATCACTGCTTGTCTCTGTATCGCCTGTACATGTCACTGCTTGTCTCTATATCACCTGTACATGTCACTGCTTGTCTCTATATCACCTGTACATGTCACTGCTTGTCTCTATATCACCTGTACATGTCACTGCTTGTCTCTGTATCGCCTGTACATGTCACTGCTTGTCTCTATATCGCCTGTACATGTCACTGCTTGTCTCTATATCACCTGTACATGTCACTGCTTGTCTCTGTATCGCCTGTACATGTCACTGCTTGTCTCTATATCACCTGTACATGTCACTGCTTGTCTCTGTATCGCCTGTACATGTCACTGCTTGTCTCTGTATCGCCTGTACATATCACTGCTTGTCTCTGTATCGCCTGTACATGTCACTGCTTGTCTCTATATCTAATGTACATGTCACTGCTTGTCTCTATATCACTTGTACATGTCACTGCTTGTCTCTATATCGACTATCACTGCAGTAATTATAAGGTTTGAAAAGTAACAATTCGGAATATCACAGAGAAAAATGACTTTTCATATAAAACGTAACTTTTACTATCAAATGTTAAAATAATACCATATATATATATATATATATATATATATATATATAAATAGTAATAGAGAACAATGTCAGATATTTTGACAAAGCCTTACTTAGGACATATCCAGGATAGTACTGTACAATCCGATAAAGCAAAAATACGGTCTACAGTTTGGAGACCGTGGACCTGGCCAGAAAATAAACGAGAGGTGAAGTCAGGAAAGGGGGAGGGGGAAAAAAAATCTCTAATGTGTCTCTCAATGTTACCCCTGCCTATAGGCGGAGCACCTGCCCCGAAAGGGGTGACCCCACCTCTCGGTGGCTAAGCCCTCACTGTCGCCTACTTCAACCCTGCCGATGGAATTTCAGGTTCTTGTCCCTTTTTAGCTGCTTGTCCTAATCTCTATATCGCCTGTACATGTCACTGCTTGTCTCTATGTCACTTATACAGTTGCAAGAAAAAGTATGTGAACCCTTTGGAATGATATGGATTTCTGCACAAATTGGTCATAAAATGTCATCTGATCTTCATATAAGTCACAACAATAGACAATCACAGTCTGCTTAAACTAATAACACACAAAGAATTAAATGTTACCATGTTTTTATTGAACACACCATGTAAACATTCACAGTGCAGGTAGAAAAAGTATGTGAACCCTTGGATTTAATAACTGGTTGAACCTCCTTTGGCAGCAATAACTTCAACCAAACATTTCCTGTAGTTGCAGATCAGACGCGCACAACGGTCAGGAGTAATTCTTGACCAGCAATATTCTTGGGATGTCTGGTGTGAATCGCTTTCTTGAGGTCATGCCACAGCATCTCAATCGGGTTGAGGTCAGGACTCTGACTGGGTCACTCCAGAAGGTGTATTTTCTTCTGTTTAAGCCATTCTGTTGTTGATTTACTTCTATGCTTTGGGTCGTTGTCCTGTTGCAACACCCATCTTCTGTTGAGCTTCAGCTGGTGAACAGATGGCCTTAAGTTCTCCTGCAAAATGTCTTGATAAATTTGGGAATTCATTTTTCCTTCGATGATAGCAATCCGTCCAGGCCCTGACGCAGCAAAGCAGCCCAAACCCATGATGCCCCCACCACCATACTTCACAGTTGGGATGAGGTTTTGATGTTAGTGTGCTGTGCCTCTTTTTCTCCACACATAGTGTTCTGTGTTTCTTCCAAACGACTCAACTTTGGTTTAATCTGTCCACAGAATATTTTGCCAGTACTGCTGTGGAACATCCAGGTGCTCTTGTGCAAACTGTAAACGTGCAGCAATGTTTTTTTTTGGACAGCAGTGGCTTCCTCTGTAGTATCCTCCCATGAAATCCATTCTTGTTTAGTGTTTTATGTATCATAGATTTGCTAACAGGGATGTTAGCATATGCCAGAGACTTTTGTAAGTCTTTAGCTGACACTATAGGATTCTTCACCTCATTAAACAGTCTGCGCTGTGCTCTTGCAGTCATCTTTACAGGACGGCCACTCCTAGGGAGAGTAGCAGCAGTGCTGAACTTTCTCCATTTATAGACAATTTGTTTTACCGTGGACTGATGAACAGCAAAGCTTTTGGAGATGCTTTTATAACCCTTTCCAGCTTTATGAAAGTCAACAATTCTTAATCGTAGGTCTTCTGAGAGCTCTTTTGTGTGAGGCATCATTCACATCAGGCAATGCTTCTTGTGAAAAGCAAACCTAGAACTGGTGTGTGTTTTTTATAGGGCAGGGCAGCTGTAACCAACACCTCCAATCTCATCTCATTGATTGGACTCCAGTTGGCTCACACCTCACTCCAATTAGCTCTTGGAGATGTCATTAGTCTAGGGGTTCACATACTTTTTCCCCCTGCACTGTGAATGTTTACATGGTGTGTTCAATAAAAACATGGTAACATTTAATTCTTTGTGTGTTATTAGTTTAAGCAGACTGTGATTGTCTATTGTTGTGACTTAGATGAAGATCAGATCACATTTTATGACCAATTTGTGCAGAAATCCATATCATTCCAAAGGGTTCACATACTTTTTCTTGCAACTGTATATATAAAAATGAGTTTCTGTCTGTCTGTCTAGATGTCTGTCTGTCTGGACGTTCTTTATGCGCGACCAAACGACTGGACCGATCTTCACCAAATTTGGCACACAGGTACATCAGGTGTCCGGGAAGGTTTTAGACCAGGTCTCAGCTCTCTAGGACGTACCGTTTCTGAGATATTCCCAAAAAATGACCTGCATTAGCCCATAGAAGCCATCAAGTCTTTCACTTAAATCCGAACTGCCATTACACGGTCACATGTCCCTTATTAGCCAATAGAAGTTCGCAGGTCCTTCCAGGTTGCCATAACAACTGATCACAGGTTTTAGCAGTTCGCAGGTCCTTAAATATTCAGTCATATGACGTATGACGGCACAACTACACTGCTACATGCATGGGGGGCAGGGGCCACTAATAAACGGACGAGCGATGTGGAGTTCACTGTTAAAGGAGCGGGCACTGTGGAGGTCACTGTTAAAGGGGCAGGCACTGCGGAGGTCACTGTTAAAGGGGCGGGCACTGTGGAAGTCACTGTTAAAGGAGCAGGTACTGTGAAGGTCACTCTTAAAGGGGCAGCCACTTTGAAGGTCACTATTAAAGGGGTGGTCAATGTTAAAGGAGTGGGTACTGTGGAGGTCACTGTTAAAGGGGCGGGCACTGTGGAAGTCATTGTAAAAGGGGCGGGCACTGTGAAGGTCACTGTTAAAGGAGCAGCCACTATGAAGGTCACTGTTAAAGGGGTGGTCAATGTTAAAGGGGTGGGCACCATGGAGGTTACTGTTAAAGGGGAAGGTACTGTTGAGGTCACTGTTAAATGGGCGGGCACTGTGGAGGTCACTGTTAAAGGGGCGGACATTGTGGAGGTCATTATTAAAGGGGCGGGCACTGTGGAGGTCACTGTTAAAGGGACGGGCACTGTGGAGGTCACTGTTTAAGGGGCAGGCACTGTGGAAGTCATTGTTAAAGGGGTGGGTTCTGTAGAGGTCACTGTTATGGGGGAAACTGTTGATATCTTTTTACAACACACAGAAACAAAATGAAATAGATGAAATATACCCGTGTGAAGCCGGGTCCTTCTGCTAGTCACCTATACATGTCACTGCTTGTCTCTATATCGCTTGTACATGTTAGTGCGTGTCTCTATATCTTCTGTACATGTCACTGCTCGTCTCTATATCGCCTGTACATGTCACTGCTTGTCTCTATATGGCCTGTAAGTATCATTGACTGTCTCTATATCGTCCACACATGTCACTGCTTCAGACTTCACAAGTGTCCATGGAGGGACAGTCCCTATTTTGGACCCAAATCCCTCTGTCCCTCATTTCTCATAAAGGTAATGTGTCATCAGAAAATGACCTGCTGTTTAAACATTTTTAAATAATTTTTGATGATGTTATTTTTAATCTTCTATGTCAATATCTATAGTTAAACAAAAAACATAAAATCCTGTAGTTTTTGCACTGGCCATTATGTCTAATAATCGGCGCCACTTCTTGGTCTGTACAGATCACTTTAATGCAGTTATCTGCTTATCTATTATTGTAATCCTGCCTGTAATTATATCAGCTCTGTGTACAAATAAGACAGGATCCACTATTCACAATAGGTGATATCGCAGCTTATCTGCTCCCTCCTGACCTCTGCACAGGTCACAGAGCATGCCTAGACAACTCTCTCATAGAAGTCAATGAGGTCCCCTCCTGACCATTGTGTCTATTGCCCATGGGGCTGCTGTAAAGCATTTTTTTTAATGCTTTGTAAATGCTGTTAAGAACAGCTCAGTAAAGATGTCCGCCCCCATAATAATGTTCAGGAAATAAAATACAAAAATCTACAATCAGAAAATAAAAACTGATTTGAAAAAACGGATATGTGTTAGAGCTTATGCAATGAGCCGGACTGTGGGTGCAGTTACACGGACGCCAAATTATGCAGTGGATCAGGATATGAGTATAATAGTCTATAGTTTTGTTTGTGACGCCAATTTCAGCGTGGGCACGGTACTGTCACAGGGCCCTTTAAGTATGTTGTAACTCACGCACCAGGTTAGGATTGCCAGAGTGGTGTAATGTCTCTGTATGGTAGTAGTAATGGTGTCTCCTACCTGGGTATGGCTGGACTCCTGGATCCTGGCTCACTTGCAATAAATTGAGTATAGTGCTAGTAGGAGTAATAGAGGAATTTGCAGCAGTAATTGAGATCCAGACCTTTGGTAAAGTTCAAACTTGTCTTTACTGGTTGTAGCTTTCATCCAAGCAAGGTACAGCATTAGTCTTTGGTCCCAGCAGGTATTAGCAATGTGTGGCAGGAATATATCTTCTGCTCTATCATGTACCTGGAGCTTTGCAGGAAAGGACGTCTGCTTGTTAGCTCTATACTATGGCAGGAATTTAGCTTCTGCGCTTTCTATCTTCTGCTGTCTGGGGACTGACTAGCTGAGGAGGAATATGGCTTCTCCTGGGTCTCTGGACGGTACTCACAGCTATTGTCTCAGGGTATGCTTCTTCCTGGAACTGGAGTTGTCTGCTTGCTTCTTCCAGCTGAGGCTGCAAGGCTCAGGCTGGGGATGATGATCAATTGTCTCAGCATGACAAGATCCTGGCTTGGATCCCTTTATCTGGGAGCTCCTAACATGCACACCCTACCCCTAGCAGGGGGTGGGCTACACTAACTCTAACTTCCTTCCCTCCCCATGAGGCAGGATATGGACTAATCCACTCTGCTCACAGAGGAGGGAGCTAAACTGGAATGTACTATTCCAGCCTAGAAACAATAAACTGGCTCTAACTCCTTGCTAACACATTGCTGCCACCTGCTGGTGAACATGAAGAATGACAACAATATATATTTACAAGGCTTAGAATGCACATTTATGAGGATGTAAGGTAAAATTACATGAGATGACAAAGTTAATGCTCTTAACAGATTGTAGCAGGGTAAGAGAGTTTCGTAAAACACAACTCTGGGGTGTTACACTTTATTTCCGTTTTTTTACAGGTCCGTATGCGGAACCATTCACCTCAATGGGTCTTCCAAAAAAACGAAAATGACTCTGTGTGCATTCTGTTTCTGTATGTTTGCATGTCAGTTCCGCAAAAAAATTGAACATCTCCTATTCTTGTCCGTTTTGCGAACAAGGCCAGGTATTGTTACAATGGATCTGCAAAAAAAAAAATGCAATATGGATGTAACACGGATGTCTCCCTTTTTTTTTTTTGAGGACCGTGTGCATGAGCCCTTACTATGTGTTTTTTACTGGCAGAAAAGCTTTTGGTGACACATTTCAGGCTTTGGTGAGGAACCTAGGGGTAGCCTTAGCTTCCTACCACTTGGAGTGGTCAGGAAGACTGGTTGCAGTTTCTGAGTTTGCTGGCTGTGGTTCCGGATGGTGATCGCAGTTTTTCCAAAACTTCTCTCTGCTTGTCTCTGTCGTTTTCTGTACATGTCATTGCTTGTCTATATCACTGCCTGTACATGTCACTGCTTGTCTCTGTATCGCCTGTACATGTCACTGCTTGTCTCTGTATCGCCTGTACATGTCACTGCTTTTCTCTGTATCGCCTGTACATGTCACTGCTTGTCTCTGTATCGCCTGTACATGTCACTGCTTGTCTCTGTATCACCTGTACATGTCACTGCTTGTCTCTATATCGCCTGTACATGTCACTGCTTGTCTCTATATCACCTGTACATGTCACTGCTTGTCTCTATATCACCTGTACATATCACTGCTTGTCTCTATATCACCTGTACATGTCACTGCTTGTCTCTATATCACTGCCTGTACATGTCACTGCTTGTCTCTATATTACCTGTACATGTCACTGCTTGTCTCTATATCACTGCCTGTACATGTCACTGCTTGTCTCTATATCGCCTGTACATGTCACTGCTTGTCTCTGTATCGCCTGTACATGTCACTGCTTGTCTCTATATCGCCTGTACATGTCACTGCTTGTCTCTGTATCGCCTGTACATGTCACTGCTTGTCTCTGTATCACCTGTACATGTCACTGCTTGTCTCTATATCGCCTGTACATGTCACTGCTTGTCTCTATATCGCCTGTACATGTCACTGCTTGTCTCTGTATCGCCTGTACATATCACTGCTTGTCTCTGTATCGCCTGTACATGTCACTGCTTGTCTCTATATCACCTGTACATGTCACTGCTTGTCTCTATATCACCTGTACATGTCACTGCTTGTCTCTATATCACCTGTACATGTCACTGCTTGTCTCTGTATCGCCTGTACATGTCACTGCTTGTCTCTATATCGCCTGTACATGTCACTGCTTGTCTCTATATCACCTGTACATGTCACTGCTTGTCTCTGTATCGCCTGTACATGTCACTGCTTGTCTCTATATCACCTGTACATGTCACTGCTTGTCTCTGTATCGCCTGTACATGTCACTGCTTGTCTCTGTATCGCCTGTACATATCACTGCTTGTCTCTGTATCGCCTGTACATGTCACTGCTTGTCTCTATATCTAATGTACATGTCACTGCTTGTCTCTATATCACTTGTACATGTCACTGCTTGTCTCTATATCGACTATCACTGCAGTAATTATAAGGTTTGAAAAGTAACAATTCGGAATATCACAGAGAAAAATGACTTTTCATATAAAACGTAACTTTTACTATCAAATGTTAAAATAATACCATATATATATATATATATATATATATATATATAAATAGTAATAGAGAACAATGTCAGATATTTTGACAAAGCCTTACTTAGGACATATCCAGGATAGTACTGTACAATCCGATAAAGCAAAAATACGGTCTACAGTTTGGAGACCGTGGACCTGGCCAGAAAATAAACGAGAGGTGAAGTCAGGAAAGGGGGAGGGGGAAAAAAAATCTCTAATGTGTCTCTCAATGTTACCCCTGCCTATAGGCGGAGCACCTGCCCCGAAAGGGGTGACCCCACCTCTCGGTGGCTAAGCCCTCACTGTCGCCTACTTCAACCCTGCCGATGGAATTTCAGGTTCTTGTCCCTTTTTAGCTGCTTGTCCTAATCTCTATATCGCCTGTACATGTCACTGCTTGTCTCTATGTCACTTATACAGTTGCAAGAAAAAGTATGTGAACCCTTTGGAATGATATGGATTTCTGCACAAATTGGTCATAAAATGTCATCTGATCTTCATATAAGTCACAACAATAGACAATCACAGTCTGCTTAAACTAATAACACACAAAGAATTAAATGTTACCATGTTTTTATTGAACACACCATGTAAACATTCACAGTGCAGGTAGAAAAAGTATGTGAACCCTTGGATTTAATAACTGGTTGAACCTCCTTTGGCAGCAATAACTTCAACCAAACATTTCCTGTAGTTGCAGATCAGACGCGCACAACGGTCAGGAGTAATTCTTGACCAGCAATATTCTTGGGATGTCTGGTGTGAATCGCTTTCTTGAGGTCATGCCACAGCATCTCAATCGGGTTGAGGTCAGGACTCTGACTGGGTCACTCCAGAAGGTGTATTTTCTTCTGTTTAAGCCATTCTGTTGTTGATTTACTTCTATGCTTTGGGTCGTTGTCCTGTTGCAACACCCATCTTCTGTTGAGCTTCAGCTGGTGAACAGATGGCCTTAAGTTCTCCTGCAAAATGTCTTGATAAATTTGGGAATTCATTTTTCCTTCGATGATAGCAATCCGTCCAGGCCCTGACGCAGCAAAGCAGCCCAAACCCATGATGCCCCCACCACCATACTTCACAGTTGGGATGAGGTTTTGATGTTAGTGTGCTGTGCCTCTTTTTCTCCACACATAGTGTTCTGTGTTTCTTCCAAACGACTCAACTTTGGTTTAATCTGTCCACAGAATATTTTGCCAGTACTGCTGTGGAACATCCAGGTGCTCTTGTGCAAACTGTAAACGTGCAGCAATGTTTTTTTTGGACAGCAGTGGCTTCCTCTGTAGTATCCTCCCATGAAATCCATTCTTGTTTAGTGTTTTATGTATCATAGATTTGCTAACAGGGATGTTAGCATATGCCAGAGACTTTTGTAAGTCTTTAGCTGACACTATAGGATTCTTCACCTCATTAAACAGTCTGCGCTGTGCTCTTGCAGTCATCTTTACAGGACGGCCACTCCTAGGGAGAGTAGCAGCAGTGCTGAACTTTCTCCATTTATAGACAATTTGTTTTACCGTGGACTGATGAACAGCAAAGCTTTTGGAGATGCTTTTATAACCCTTTCCAGCTTTATGAAAGTCAACAATTCTTAATCGTAGGTCTTCTGAGAGCTCTTTTGTGTGAGGCATCATTCACATCAGGCAATGCTTCTTGTGAAAAGCAAACCTAGAACTGGTGTGTGTTTTTTATAGGGCAGGGCAGCTGTAACCAACACCTCCAATCTCATCTCATTGATTGGACTCCAGTTGGCTCACACCTCACTCCAATTAGCTCTTGGAGATGTCATTAGTCTAGGGGTTCACATACTTTTTCCCCCTGCACTGTGAATGTTTACATGGTGTGTTCAATAAAAACATGGTAACATTTAATTCTTTGTGTGTTATTAGTTTAAGCAGACTGTGATTGTCTATTGTTGTGACTTAGATGAAGATCAGATCACATTTTATGACCAATTTGTGCAGAAATCCATATCATTCCAAAGGGTTCACATACTTTTTCTTGCAACTGTATATATAAAAATGAGTTTCTGTCTGTCTGTCTAGATGTCTGTCTGTCTGGACGTTCTTTATGCGCGACCAAACGACTGGACCGATCTTCACCAAATTTGGCACACAGGTACATCAGGTGTCCGGGAAGGTTTTAGACCAGGTCTCAGCTCTCTAGGACGTACCGTTTCTGAGATATTCCCAAAAAATGACCTGCATTAGCCCATAGAAGCCATCAAGTCTTTCACTTAAATCCGAACTGCCATTACACGGTCACATGTCCCTTATTAGCCAATAGAAGTTCGCAGGTCCTTCCAGGTTGCCATAACAACTGATCACAGGTTTTAGCAGTTCGCAGGTCCTTAAATATTCAGTCATATGACGTATGACGGCACAACTACACTGCTACATGCATGGGGGGCAGGGGCCACTAATAAACGGACGAGCGATGTGGAGTTCACTGTTAAAGGAGCGGGCACTGTGGAGGTCACTGTTAAAGGGGCAGGCACTGCGGAGGTCACTGTTAAAGGGGCGGGCACTGTGGAAGTCACTGTTAAAGGAGCAGGTACTGTGAAGGTCACTCTTAAAGGGGCAGCCACTTTGAAGGTCACTATTAAAGGGGTGGTCAATGTTAAAGGAGTGGGTACTGTGGAGGTCACTGTTAAAGGGGCGGGCACTGTGGAAGTCATTGTAAAAGGGGCGGGCACTGTGAAGGTCACTGTTAAAGGAGCAGCCACTATGAAGGTCACTGTTAAAGGGGTGGTCAATGTTAAAGGGGTGGGCACCATGGAGGTTACTGTTAAAGGGGAAGGTACTGTTGAGGTCACTGTTAAATGGGCGGGCACTGTGGAGGTCACTGTTAAAGGGGCGGACATTGTGGAGGTCATTATTAAAGGGGCGGGCACTGTGGAGGTCACTGTTAAAGGGACGGGCACTGTGGAGGTCACTGTTTAAGGGGCAGGCACTGTGGAAGTCATTGTTAAAGGGGTGGGTTCTGTAGAGGTCACTGTTATGGGGGAAACTGTTGATATCTTTTTACAACACACAGAAACAAAATGAAATAGATGAAATATACCCGTGTGAAGCCGGGTCCTTCTGCTAGTCACCTATACATGTCACTGCTTGTCTCTATATCGCTTGTACATGTTAGTGCGTGTCTCTATATCTTCTGTACATGTCACTGCTCGTCTCTATATCGCCTGTACATGTCACTGCTTGTCTCTATATGGCCTGTAAGTATCATTGACTGTCTCTATATCGTCCACACATGTCACTGCTTCAGACTTCACAAGTGTCCATGGAGGGACAGTCCCTATTTTGGACCCAAATCCCTCTGTCCCTCATTTCTCATAAAGGTAATGTGTCATCAGAAAATGACCTGCTGTTTAAACATTTTTAAATAATTTTTGATGATGTTATTTTTAATCTTCTATGTCAATATCTATAGTTAAACAAAAAACATAAAATCCTGTAGTTTTTGCACTGGCCATTATGTCTAATAATCGGCGCCACTTCTTGGTCTGTACAGATCACTTTAATGCAGTTATCTGCTTATCTATTATTGTAATCCTGCCTGTAATTATATCAGCTCTGTGTACAAATAAGACAGGATCCACTATTCACAATAGGTGATATCGCAGCTTATCTGCTCCCTCCTGACCTCTGCACAGGTCACAGAGCATGCCTAGACAACTCTCTCATAGAAGTCAATGAGGTCCCCTCCTGACCATTGTGTCTATTGCCCATGGGGCTGCTGTAAAGCATTTTTTTTAATGCTTTGTAAATGCTGTTAAGAACAGCTCAGTAAAGATGTCCGCCCCCATAATAATGTTCAGGAAATAAAATACAAAAATCTACAATCAGAAAATAAAAACTGATTTGAAAAAACGGATATGTGTTAGAGCTTATGCAATGAGCCGGACTGTGGGTGCAGTTACACGGACGCCAAATTATGCAGTGGATCAGGATATGAGTATAATAGTCTATAGTTTTGTTTGTGACGCCAATTTCAGCGTGGGCACGGTACTGTCACAGGGCCCTTTAAGTATGTTGTAACTCACGCACCAGGTTAGGATTGCCAGAGTGGTGTAATGTCTCTGTATGGTAGTAGTAATGGTGTCTCCTACCTGGGTATGGCTGGACTCCTGGATCCTGGCTCACTTGCAATAAATTGAGTATAGTGCTAGTAGGAGTAATAGAGGAATTTGCAGCAGTAATTGAGATCCAGACCTTTGGTAAAGTTCAAACTTGTCTTTACTGGTTGTAGCTTTCATCCAAGCAAGGTACAGCATTAGTCTTTGGTCCCAGCAGGTATTAGCAATGTGTGGCAGGAATATATCTTCTGCTCTATCATGTACCTGGAGCTTTGCAGGAAAGGACGTCTGCTTGTTAGCTCTATACTATGGCAGGAATTTAGCTTCTGCGCTTTCTATCTTCTGCTGTCTGGGGACTGACTAGCTGAGGAGGAATATGGCTTCTCCTGGGTCTCTGGACGGTACTCACAGCTATTGTCTCAGGGTATGCTTCTTCCTGGAACTGGAGTTGTCTGCTTGCTTCTTCCAGCTGAGGCTGCAAGGCTCAGGCTGGGGATGATGATCAATTGTCTCAGCATGACAAGATCCTGGCTTGGATCCCTTTATCTGGGAGCTCCTAACATGCACACCCTACCCCTAGCAGGGGGTGGGCTACACTAACTCTAACTTCCTTCCCTCCCCATGAGGCAGGATATGGACTAATCCACTCTGCTCACAGAGGAGGGAGCTAAACTGGAATGTACTATTCCAGCCTAGAAACAATAAACTGGCTCTAACTCCTTGCTAACACATTGCTGCCACCTGCTGGTGAACATGAAGAATGACAACAATATATATTTACAAGGCTTAGAATGCACATTTATGAGGATGTAAGGTAAAATTACATGAGATGACAAAGTTAATGCTCTTAACAGATTGTAGCAGGGTAAGAGAGTTTCGTAAAACACAACTCTGGGGTGTTACACTTTATTTCCGTTTTTTTACAGGTCCGTATGCGGAACCATTCACCTCAATGGGTCTTCCAAAAAAACGAAAATGACTCTGTGTGCATTCTGTTTCTGTATGTTTGCATGTCAGTTCCGCAAAAAAATTGAACATCTCCTATTCTTGTCCGTTTTGCGAACAAGGCCAGGTATTGTTACAATGGATCTGCAAAAAAAAAAATGCAATATGGATGTAACACGGATGTCTCCCTTTTTTTTTTTTGAGGACCGTGTGCATGAGCCCTTACTATGTGTTTTTTACTGGCAGAAAAGCTTTTGGTGACACATTTCAGGCTTTGGTGAGGAACCTAGGGGTAGCCTTAGCTTCCTACCACTTGGAGTGGTCAGGAAGACTGGTTGCAGTTTCTGAGTTTGCTGGCTGTGGTTCCGGATGGTGATCGCAGTTTTTCCAAAACTTCTCTCTGCTTGTCTCTGTCGTTTTCTGTACATGTCATTGCTTGTCTATATCACTGCCTGTACATGTCACTGCTTGTCTCTGTATCGCCTGTACATGTCACTGCTTGTCTCTGTATCGCCTGTACATGTCACTGCTTTTCTCTGTATCGCCTGTACATGTCACTGCTTGTCTCTGTATCGCCTGTACATGTCACTGCTTGTCTCTATATCGCCTGTACATGTCACTGCTTGTCTCTATATCGCCTGTACATGTCACTGCTTGTCTCTGTATCGCCTGTACATGTCACTGCTTGTCTCTGTATCGCCTGTACATGTCACTGCTTTTCTCTGTATCGCCTGTACATGTCACTGCTTGTCTCTGTATCGCCTGTACATGTCACTGCCTGTCTCTGTATCGCCTGTACATGTCACTGCTTGTCTCTGTATCGCCTGTACATGTCACTGCTTGTCTCTGTATCGCCTGTACATGTCACTGCTTTTCTCTGTATCGCCTGTACATGTCACTGCTTGTCTCTGTATCGCCTGTACATGTCACTGCCTGTCTCTGTATCGCCTGTACATGTCACTGCCTGTCTCTGTATCGCCTGTACATGTCACTGCTTGTCTCTGTATTGCCTGTACATGTCACTGCTTGTCTCTGTATTGCCTGTACATGTCACTGCTTGTCTCTATATCGCCTGTACATGTCACTGCTTGTCTCTGTATCACCTGTACATGTCACTGCTTGTCTCTGTATCGCCTGTGCGCGTCACTGCTTGTCTCTATATCGCCTGTACGTGTCACTGCTTGTCTCTATATCACCTGTACATTTCACTGCTTGTCTATATCACTGCCTGTACATGTCACTGCTTGTCTCTGTATCACCTGTACATTTCACTGCTTGTCTATATCACTGCCTGTACATGTCATTGCTTGTCTATATCACTGCCTGTACATGTCATTGCTTGTCTCTTCTGTTGTCTGTACATGTCACTGCTTGTCTTTGTATCGCCTGTACATGCCATTGCTTGTCTATATCACTGCCTGTACATGTCATTGCTTGTCTCTTCTGTTGTCTGTACATGTCACTGCTTGTCTCTGTATCACCTGTACATTTCACTGCTTGTCTATATCACTGCCTGTACATGTCATTGCTTGTCTATATCACTGCCTGTACATGTCACTGCCTGTCTCCTTTATCGCCTGTACATGTCATTGCTTGTCTCTTCTGTTGTCTGTACATGTCACTGCTTGTCTTTGTATCGCCTGTACATGCCATTGCTTGTCTATATCACTGCCTGTACATGTCATTGCTTGTCTCTTCTGTTGTCTGTACATGTCACTGCTTGTCTCTTCTGTTGTCTGTACATATCACTGCTTGTCTCTGTATCGCCTGTACATGTCACTGCTTGTCTCTTCTGTTGTCTGTACATGTCACTGCTTGTCTCTTCTGTTGTCTGTACATGTCACTGCTTGTCTCTGTATCACCTGTACATGTCACTGCTTGTCTCTGTATCGCCTGTACATATCACTGCTTGTCTCTGTATCGCTCGCACATGTCACTGCTTGTCTCTGTATCGCCTGTACATATCACTGCTTGTCTATCTCACTGCCTGTACATGTCACTACTTGTCTCTGTATCGCCTGTACATGTCACTGCTTGTCTATATCACTGCCTGTACATATCACTGCTTGTCTCTTCTGTTGTCTGTACATGTCACTGCTTGTCTCTGTATCGCCTGTACAGATCACTGCTTGTCTCTGTATCGCTCGCACATGTCACTGCTTGTCTCTGTATCGCCTGTACATGTCACTGCTTGTCTCTATATCGCCTGTACATGTCACTGCTTGTCTATATCACTGCCTGTACATGTCATTGCTTGTCTCTTCTGTTGTCTGTACATGTCACTGTTTGCCTCTGTTACTGCCCGTACACATTATTGCTTGTCTTTTCTATTGTCTGTGCACGTTTTTGCTTGTGTCCGCTGTCTGTGCGCGTTATTACAGTACTCGCCACTATTGATATATACAGACTTTGTTAGTTCAGTAATGGTTGTATGTACTATTGTATCGTCATTGTCTACCATTGCCTTCATAGCCAGTGTTTCCTTCTATCATGTTCTGTGCTTGTCATTGCTTGTATCTGTAGTTCCGAACATTTCACCACTTTCTTCCTGTACCCTTGCGTTTCTGGATCATCACTTGTCCCTATCATAGTCTCACCATAAAGTTGCTGAATATCTCTCCTGTCGCCGATACCCAGTTCCAGGCTGTTTCCCTCTGCATTGTATGACGGAGACATGACAGAATCCGCCCGGGTACTGTGAGGTAACCCCAGGACATGTCCTATCTCATGCACTGCCACCTAATAGAGGGCACAATAAGTCACAAAAGCATTAACAAACGACAGCGATTTAAAGTGACTGTCCACAGTCCGTCCTAGGCGCAGCTGTCAGGCTATCTGCCTTTTACTGTATTCCCTAATCACACATACTGTAGATGGTTCATTGTAAAGCTGACCATACACATTAAATCAAAGTCAGCCCAACCTGCTAATATGTGTTACGGAGAGGGATCAGGCAGAAATCATAGTCACAGGCCAGGTTTGGGGCAGTCAAATCTGAGAAACAGTCCAAAGGTCAGGGCAGTCGGTACGGTGATCAGGCAAAGTTTAGGTCAGGCGGCAGAGGGTAAGAATCCGGTAATGAGGCAGAAGTCGGTACATGGGCAGACAAGCAGATTATAGCACCTTTGCAGGATCTAGCAAGCTAGTAAATCTATTGCTCTGGCAGTGAGTGAGACAGACAGCACAGCATATATAGCAGAGCTGATTAACACATCAGAAGCAGCACATAGAACCAAAGGAAGGTTTAACCCTTGCAATACTGTAGAATGAGGAGAGGTTAAGTGAAGAATATCCCCAATAGACAGGGTACAGATGCCTGGGTCTGCTGCCAGAGTGCTGGAGCTGTGATAGACCGAGGGTGAGTGGAGCACTGCCTGCCTGACAGTGGCGGGTATAGGCTACGGGAGTAACAATGTGTATGAGGTCTCCATTATGGCAGATTTTAACATTCCCAAGATTTGGTTCCCACAAGAGATAAGCGCCACCAGAGGTGTTGGGTAGCCACTTATCCACATATCCCCATTGAAAAAAATGTGGATAGGCCATAATTGTCTAAGATGGGGATTCTCCTTTAAAATGTAAGTGAGCTCGAACTGACAAGGGGGTGTGGAGTGCCATGTCTATGGTTCCTTGGCACTGCCAGTCCCTGACCTCATCTTTTCCATATATTTATTGTTAGTCATAATACTGAATACTTAACTGATACTCAGATTTCCCAAAAATTCAACTGAAAATATGGTTAATACTACTGAATAATCATGGCACATACCCTCAGCAGATTAATGCCATGCTGCCCGCTGGCTGTGAAGTGTTGATCATCATTGAAGTGGATTTCTCTGTCACTTGTAGAATGTGCCAGTTCATTGCCTTCGCTTTCAAACACTTGAGGGCATCCAAAATGCCGACCTGATGACGAGAAAAGGGTCAATTATGTAAACTCCCAATTTTTGAAAAGACCGAAGAGAAATAAATGTAGCGGTGCATATATGTAGCACGCCACTGCATTTTTTTCTATACTAAGCCAACCCAATGTCTATCTATACACGCCCAATCCCACCCAGTCCCCTTAGTGCCCCCACACAGTAGTTATGCCCCCTTCGTGGCCCTACATAGTAGCTATGCCTCCTTAGAGCCTCACACACATGGTAGTTATGCTCTTACTGCCCCCACACGGTAATTATGCCCACATAGTAGTTATGCCCAGATTGTGCTCCCTTCACAGTAGTTATGCCCCCTTTATGCCCCCTTAGTGCCCCCACACAATAGTTATGCCGAGATTGTACTCCCTTCACAGTAGTTATGCCCCCTGTTTGCCCCTACATAGTATCTATGCCCCCTTCGTGCCCCCACATTGTAGTTACACCCTCTTACTGTCCACACACAATAGTTATACCCACGTTGTGCCCATACACAGTAGTTATCCCTAAATGGTGCCCCAACACAATATTTATGCCCACATTGTGCCCCCTTCACACTTGCTATCCCTACATTGTGCCCCAAACAGTAGTACTGATAATAGAAAAACACACAGTAATATCCACCTAGCACCATTCCCCCAATGATCGGAGTACTTCCTGCATTCCCCAGCAGATGCGATGCAGTGATGCTTAGCTGTGTAGGGGGAGTGCATGCAGCGTCCCACTACGTGTGTGTGTGGGCACTGCTCAAAGTACTTTTTCATCTTAACAATTGCATTGTACAGTAATGTATAACTTTGCATTTATGTATCTGCAAAATCCCTGTTAACAGGCCTATTAGGTGCAATTTGTACATCCCACCACTAGATGGGGATAAAGTTCAGGTCCTATATATACCCAGGTCAGGCCTAGTGAGACAGATCAGTTGAGGACAAGTTCAGCTCAGATCAGTTTTGGTTAGTGGAGTTCAGTTGAGACCACAGGTCAGTGTGAAAAGGTGCAGATCCAGCACTTCAGCTCTGAAAAGAAGTTCTAGTCCAGAGAGGGACGAGAGAAAGTATAGAGTCAAATTTATCCAAAGGATAAAAGCCATGAACCTGGCATAAAGGACCTTTGGGATATTTTAGGTGAAGGATACCATAGCCTCCGGCCCCCTCACCAGAAGTTCCGCTGACATTGAAGTAACCCACTGCTCCAAAAACCCAAGAAACCTGACAAGCCTAAAACAGTGGATTTTCAGAATTACCTCTGTATCATCTAAAGACTGCATAATTGTACTGCTGCAACCAAGAGACATCCAAAGTAAAAGTTGTAAGTTGCATCTTACCACTGTCTACCTCATTATTACTACCTACGGTTGTACCACCATTAACGGTACTGGCGTCACGACAAAAACCATCAAGGGACTCAGCCGCAACAAGCACCCTAAGCCCCCTTAACATCAAGGGCACCTCAACCACCATCTTGGCTGATGCTTCCTACCACAGAGCGTGCCCCGGAGGATTTCGTGCTGTCCACCTAAACACTGTGCTGCCAGCCCAGGGAGGCTATCTACTAACCGTGAGTAAACCGATGAACTGTGTGTTATTATTTGACCCCTCATCGGTCCACCGTGAACCTCACGTGTTCCCCCTACAACTGGCTGGCTGCATGCACAAACTAACTCCCTGGCCAGGGAATGATCCTTGGCCTGTGCGCTTCTCCTACACCCCCCAGCAAGCACGATGTGTCACCACATGGTGCCTGTTGGGAAGTTTCCAGCAGTTGAATGGTGAAGCCTGAGCTTTAAGTTTCCTGGTGACCAGCAAAGGTTTTTAAGTCTAGTGCTTCTGCGACCCTCTTGCATTTTGTCTGTGTTTATCCAGCGTTTGATGCTGTCTGTGCTTCAGCTCTGTAATCGCCCTGCCTGTGCGCTCCTGCAACTTACAGTTTCAGTTCTGTTGGTGCTTAAATTAACCCTGTCCATCTGCCTTGTCCGTGTTCCTGTCAAGTCCTCAGCCTGCCTGCCCTGCTGTGTCTTCATTTGTTTTCTCTGTGCAGTCCGGGTCAGATAACCAGTATTTAAGCCTTAGTGACTGTTCAGATTGCTCCTGCAATTTGCAGTTTTGGAGTGTTTTCTGTATCCTGAGCTGCAGGTGCCCCTCAGTGGGTCACCTGCCAACTACACTGGGACTATCCCAGGAGGTAGCAGTCCAGTTGCTTCCCTGCAGTGAAGGCCAGATCTCTGTACAGAGGTTAAAGGGTGAATACCAGGGGAGTGCCAGAATTATGCCCTTAGGGACAGCCCAAAGCCGAACTGGTTAGTTGGCACAGTGGGTCAACACTCACTGATCCGTGACAGTATCAAGATAGGTCCACAGACTTTCTATTGAGTCTGTCTCATGCAGTGAGGTGAGAGAGTGTACTATGTGAGCGCTTCTCTCTACTCGTTCTAGCAATCACTGGGGGTCTCAATGCTCAGATCCCCACCAATCAAGACCTTTTTATATGTCATCGGACATATCAAACGCTTTTCCAAAGTACAGTGCCACTTTAAAGGGGTTATCTGGGAATTTTTATATTGATGGCCTATACTCAGGACCGGTCATCAATATCAGATCGGTGGGGGTCCTGGCACCCCTGCCGATCAGCTGTTTGAAGAGGCCACTGCTCTGTGAGTGCTGCCGTCTCCTCACAGCACACCAAGCACTGCATCATACATTGTATAGCGGCTGAGCTTGGTATTGCGACTCAGACCCATTCACTTGAATTGGATCTGAGCTGCACCTAGGCCACGTGACCAATGATCATTGGCCTAGGAAGAGGACTAAGCGCTCATGGAGCATGGTGGCCTCTTTAAACATGTGATTGGGAGGGAGTGCCGCTGATCTGATATTGATGACCTATCCTGAGGATAAGTCATCATCATTGCAGAGACCCAGTGGATCACTGCTAAAGGTTTAATACTGGGATTCTCTGTTAAAGGGTTAATACTGAGAATTACTACTTTATAATGTCTTTTGTGATGATCTATGCACTGTGAATCCCAAAAGGCTTTATATAGGTGGGAATTAGTCCATTTGGAAGACTTTGGTTAGTTAGTTAGTTAAGTGTCACCACCAGACATCTGAGAAGCTCTGACAGACGTCCTTCAGAACCTCCTCCTTGAGGTTCCTTTTGTTTTGCTTTCATTTTCTCATCTCGTTAGCCTCTCTCAGCTGTCATGTAGTTGCACTGATTGCATCCCTTCAAATCCCTTCCCATACTGCATCACTTTGCAGTTTATACAACTTCCTGGAGTATATGCATGCTGGATGCTACTACTGAGTCTTCTACAGATAAGTTTTGTTTATTCATTTCGTCAGACCCTGACTCCCTCCGTATCAAGTGTAGGGAGCCGGTGGTCGTGTCCCCTCACTATTATAGGGTGTTCAGGGGTTATTCAGTCGAGGTACGAGGATATGCGATCTTCTACCATTGAGAATTTTGCATAGGCTGAGCAGTTTAGGGAGAGAGCCAGGTCTGTTGCAGGGCTATCCCTTTGGTTCCTTAGTTTTGGATCCAGTCAGCCGGATCTTCCTTTTGTGTTTTCTAGTTTGCTGTACACCTTCCGTGACATTAAGTTAGTCTGGCTAGTATGAGTTGAGAGTGTGAGAGATAGGCTTTATGTCTCTCTATATAATGTGAACATTCTGTAGTACACATTTTCAAACCAGATGTGTGAGCCTCGTGTGCATTTCTTTGTCTTAAAGACACTGGGGGAGGGGGAGTTAGGTTGCCATTTTTGAATGTGCCAATGATACTCAGGGATACAAATCGCAAACTACTCCCATTTTGTCAAGAAGCCAAAAATCTTTTCTTAGGGAACACCCCTTTTGTGATGTCATGTCTGCTATTTAAGTCAATGTAACTTGAATAAAGCTTGCTCGGGGGGGATGAGAAGATGCTTTCATGAAACTAACGTGTGTGTCTGGTCTCATTATGAAAGCAGTATGGCACGTGCATCCTTACACTTCTAATTGGTTTGGCATCACACAAAGAAGAAGAGAATCGCACAAATTGCGATAACACGAGTGTACTACTGATCCAGCCAGAGGGAAGACCTGCTTTGGTATCTTCTGCCAAGTAGGTCCAGAAAGAGGCTTCTTATCCAGGAAAATGCCATTCCTGAGAGCGAAAAACTGCAGGAAAGCAACTCTACGAAGGATTCTCCCCAGAGAGTAATAATAATAATAATAATATTCTTTATTTATATTCCGCAGCGCTTTACAATCACCATTGAATATTTGTACAGAAGGTTGAGAACCATTTTAAAGGCCTTGCTGCAGAAAGCAGATGGAGAGTTTGCACGCCTGTGGTTATTTTGGGAAGACTGCATAGTGTATCTAGAGAATGGCTCAGGGAGGATTACTACCATCATTGCCACCTCCTATGTACAACTTTTAGGAAAAGCCCACTTTGCGATATACCTTAGAACAGTGCCTACTGCTTGTATTTGTACTACAACCTCCATCATCTATTCAATAAAGAGAGATTTTATTTATTCCAACCAAATGTGCCTTGTCATTGCCTTCATCATATGCCGGCCCTCTGCCCGCCCTCCTGGCTTGCATCCTGCTACCCATCCAACTAACGTGAAGGGCACCCCAGGCACCATCAGGCAAGAGCCTCCAAAAGCCCAGGGTGTGCCCGAAGGGAAAGAAGGGTTGCACCCTTCCACCTACTGCACAATCGGGGTGTCGGGGAGCGCTGGCGAGGGGCATTAGCCACCATGAGAAATACAACCATACTCATTGCCACCACCACTCCTATCCTCTTCTCCAGCTTCAGGAGTGACCCCCCCCCCTCCCTCTGTGGCCCCGGTACTGCAATATAAAATACCCAGATAACCCTTTTAACACCAGGATTGTTCAAGGTCAAAACTTCTGTGCTGATTTATTCCTTTATATAGCTTTATAGGGGTCAGATCTCCAAATCAGGCAGGGTGTAATGGGAGTACTAAGATGACAGGCATGGAAGCCTTTACTAGGCCCTCGAAAAGATGGTTATGGGGGGGGGTGGGGTGGTGGTGGTTGTCCATTCTCTTATACAATGTTATCAGACCTACCTGTGCCAAAACCCAGTGTGATGTCAGCACTGAGCGTAGATTTGGGTGACACCTCACTGAAGATTAAAGGGGTCACTTCACTCCATATGCGGAAGGCTTGCCTCAAAGTCCTTCTTTGTTCCTCTAATGTCAGATAGGCGCTATATCCTTCCACCAGTAACTGCCAGTTCAGCCTTTTCTTCACCAGTATCAGCCCAGCCAGCCCCGTTAGCCTGTCACATTTGCTCCTCCACATTTCAACCTTCTTCTGGGGTTGGTATGACCTCTCGGTGGCATTTGGGTGGACTACTTTACCAGAGAGGTCACTAGAGGCTGCTGAGATACCGTCAACATGTATCACATCTGCAGGTTCAGCACTTCTGTGACCAGTCATGTTTATCAGAGGATATTTCTGTATTGGGTTTGTGCCTATAAGACGTTCCTTTACATCAGAGGTGACTACCTGGGGACACAAGAGGGTAGAAGAAGCATTATTCATTAGTAACAAGTACAGCACTTGGCCTGCTGCTCCATTCAGATGGGGAACAGGTCTGCCCTTCTCAGTTGGGGATCTGACTACAGCTGCGGTGGCTGCAGAAGAACTAGCAGGAGACGTCACCTGGAAGTCACTAAATGGAAAGGATTATTCTGCTGCTGACTATGTATGATGAGAGCTGTAGTCACCTGGATGATCTACAGCTAATGATGGGTGGCAGCATGCTGTTTTGTGAAACAATAACTCCCAGCATCCCTTTACTACTGTTAAGACCATACCGGGAGCTGTAGTTTCACATCATACAACAAGCTTATATGACAAGGGCTGACCTGACTACTCAGATGGTGATGTATATGTGTACTGCACACGGTTCTGGTGCTGTTTTTATGCAGTGAACTTGGTTCTGGTGCTGTATTCATGTAGTGAACTTGGTTCTGGTGCTGTATTTATGTAGTGAACTTGGTTCTAGTGCTGTATTTGACCTTTAGGCGTGGTTCTGGTGCTGTTTTCATGCGGTAAACTTGGTTCTGGTGCTGTATGTATGTAGTGATCTTGGCTCTTGCTCTGTATTTGTGCGTTAAACATACATCTGATGCTACACTTTGATCTAATACCATCCATTCACATCTGACTACAGATTCAAAAGTCAAAAAAGACCAAAAATAAATAAAAACCAGCATACAAGACTTTTTTTTTTTTAAAGAAGCAGCTTCCTGAGCAGACGCTGTTATAGTCAATGGAGTCTCTTTAGCTCTGCTAGTTTTAGTTTTGTGCTGAATCCGGCACTTCTGGTATTTTTGGTGCGCCGTCCATGCAAATGGTGCCTATATAGGCCTATAATTAAGTTATACATGTAGGGAGTAGGTATGTACAGTATGTAGAAGATATTATATCTATAGTATAAACTTGTCAACTCGCCTGAAACATCTGGGAGGCTTCTGAAAAAGAGGAGACCTCCTGAACTTCCAGAGGGGTTGGTAAATCCCCTGCACAGGGCATGGAGGAAACATCATGGAAGCGGTGGGGACATACAGTAAGGTCCATAAATATTGGGACATCGACACAATTGTAATATTTGTGGCTCTATACACAACCACAATGGATTTGAAATGAAACAAGATCTGCTTTAACTGCAGACTGTCCGCTTTAATTTGAGGGTATTTACATCCAAATCAGGTGAACGGTGTAGGAATTACAACAGTTTGCATATGTGCCTCCCACTTGTTAAGGAACCAAAAGTAATGGGACAATTGGCTTCTCGGCTGTTCCATGGCCAGGTGTGTGTTATTCCCTCATTATCCCAATTACAATGAGCAGATAAAAGGTCCAGAGTTTATTTCAAGTCTGCTATTTGCATTTGGAATCTGTTGCTGTCAACTCTCAAGATGAGATCCAAAGAGCTGTCACCATCAGTGAAGCAAGCCATCATTAGGCTGAAAAAACACAACAAGCCCATCAGAGAGATAGCAAAAACATTAGGCGTGGCCAAAACAACTGTTTGGAACATTCTTAAAAAGAAGGAACGCACCGGTGAGCTCAGCAACACCAAAAGACCCGGAAGACCACGGAAAACAACTGTGGTGGATGACCGAAGAATTCTTTCCCTGGTGAAGAAAACACCCTTCACAACAGTTGGCCAGATCAAGAACACTCTCCAGGAGGTAGGTGTATGTGTGTCAAAGTCAACAATGAAGAGAAGGCTTCACCAGAGTGAATACAGAGGGTTCACCACAAGATGTAAACCATTGGTGAGCCTCAAAAACAGGAAGGCCAGATTAGAGTTTGCCAAACGACATCTAAAAAAGCCTTCACAGTTCTGGAACAACATCCTATGGACAGATGAGACCAAGATCAACTTGTACCAGAGTGATGGGAAGAGAAGACTACGGAGAAGGAAAGGAACTGCTCATGATCCTAAGCATACCACCTCATCAGTGAAGCATGGTGGTGGTAGTGTCATGGCGTGGGCATGTATGGCTGCCAATGGAACTGGTTCTCTTGTATTTATTGATGATGTGACTGCTGACAAAATCAGCAGGATGAATTCTGAAGTGTCTCAGGCAATATTATCTGGTCATATTCAGCCAAATGCTTCAGAACTCACTGGACGGCGCTTCACAGTGCAGATGGACAATGACCCAAAGCATACTGCAAAAGCAACCAAAGAGTTTTTTAAGGGAAAGAAGTGGAATGTTATGCAATGGCCAAGTCAATCACCTGACCTGAATCCGATTGAACATGCATTTCACTCGCTGAAGACAAAACTGAAGGGAAAATGCCCCAAGAACAAGCAGGAACTGAAGACAGTTGCAGTAGAGGCCTGGCAGAGCATTACCAGGGATGAAACCCAGCGTCTGATGATGTCTATGCGTTCCAGACTTCAGGATTTGCAACCAAGTATTAAAAAGTGAAAGTTTGATTTATGATTATTATTCAGTCCCATTACTTTTGGTCCCTTAACAAGTGGGAGGCACATATGCAAACTGTTGTAATTCCTGCACCGTTCACCTGATCTGGATGTAAATATCCTCAAATTAAAGCTGACAGTTGTTTCATTTCAAATCCATTGTGGTGGTGTATAGAGCCAAAAATGTTAGAATTGTGTCAATGTCCCAATATTTATGGACCTGACTGTACATGTAAAGAGGTGGATTCTCAGGAAAGGGGCCTGTTCACACCTGAAGAGGGGCACGCCACACTTTCCCCTCTCCTGCAAACCAGCTTGTTAATATTTGCAAGTAATGTAGTTGCACACTGCACTGAAAATACCTCCTGGTTTACTTCCAATCAGTGTAGTAGTCTTACTAAATGTCCTCCATTATGTTTTTGGGAAGCGCTTGGCATTAGTTAGAGGGCTGCCAATGAATAGAGTGCTACATACTCCAGAAACCCTAAATCTGGCCCTGCTAGTGGTGGCAGCATTATGGTCTGGGGAATGTGTTTGAGGCATTTTCTGGGCCGCTCATCCATGTGGCAGGCACTCTCAGACGATCTGGGTATGAATCCATCCTTGCCGATCACATACACCTATACATGCTGATTGTCTTCCCTGAGGCACATGGGATCTTCTAGCAAGACAATGCGACATGTTATACCGCTGGAAATTTCCGACACTGGTTGGAAGAACATGACCAAGACTTATAGGTACTACTCTGGCCCCCTACTTCCCCAGACTTGAACCCAACTGAGCATCTGTGGCACCACCTCAATCACCGTATTTGCTCTATGGATCCTCGCCTATGCCCCCTCCAGCAGCTGTGGGATGCACTGCAGTCAGCATGGCTCCAGATACCTGTGACAACCTACCAGGACCTAACCGAGTCACTACCACACGGCACGGCAGTCGCTCTGGATATTAGCTGGTGCTCATTATAATGGGACTTGACTGCATATATGTATATACAGTGGGGATAATAAGTATTTGATACACTGGTGATTTTGCTAATTTTCCCACCTACAAAGAATGGAGAGGTCTGTAATTTTTTTATCAGAATCTAAAAAATAAAATCCAGAAAATCACATTGTATGATTTATAAATTATTAATTAGCATTTTATTGCAAGAAATAAGTATTTGATCACCTACCAACCAGCAAGAATTCTGGCTCTCACAGACCTGTTAGTTTTTCTTTAAGAAGCGCTCCTACTCTGCACTCTTTACCTGTATTAATTGCGCCTGTTTGAACTCGTTACCTGTATAAAAGACACCTGTCCACACACTCAAACACACTCCAACCTCTCCACCATGGCCAAGACCAAAGAGCTGTCTAAGGACACCAGGGACAAAATTGTACAGGACAATGGGCAAGCAGCAATTGTTAGAAAATGGAAGAAACACAAGATGACTCTCAATCTTCCTCAGTCTGGGGCTCCATGCAAGATCTCGCCTCGTGGGATAAGGATGATTTACAGAAAGGTCAGGAATCAGCCCAGAACTACGCGGGAGGACTTGGTCAATGACCTGAAGAGAGCTGAGACCACAGTCTCAAAGATTACTGTTAGTAACATACTACACCGTCATGGATTAAAATCATGCATTGCACGGAAGGTCCCCCTGCTCACGCCACCACATGACCAGGCCTGTTTGAAGTTCGCCAATGTCTGTCTGGATGATCCAGAGGAGGAATGGGAGAAGGTCATGTGGTCAGTTGAGACCAAAATAGAACTTTTTGGTATCAACTCCACTCCCCGTGTTTTGAGGAAGAAGAAGGATGAATACAACCCCAAGAACACCGTCCCAACCGTGAAGCGTGGGGGTGTCAACATCATACTTTGGGGGTGCTTTTCTGCAAAGGGGACAGGATGACTGCACCGTGTTGAAGGGAGGATGGATAGGGCCATGTATCACAAGATTTTGGCCAACAATCTCCTTCCCTCAGTCAGAGCATTGAAGATGGGTCGTGGCTGGATCTTCCAACATGACAACGACCCGAAGCACACAGCCAGGATAACCAAGGAGTGGCCCTGTAAGAAGCATATCAAGGTCCTGGAGTGGCCTAGCCAGTCTCCAGACCTGAACCCAATCGGAAATCTTTGGACGTAGATGAAACTCAATGTAGCCCAGCGACAGGCCCGAAACCTGACAGATCTAGAGGAGATCTGTGTGGAGGAGTCGGACAAAATCCCTGCTGCAGTGTGTGCAAACCTGGTCAAGAACTACAGGAAACGTCTGACCTCTGTAATTGCAAACAAAGGCTTCTGTACCAAATAGTAACACTGATTTTCTATTGCATCAAATATTTATTTCATGCAACAAAATGTGAATTAATTATTTAAAAATCATACAATGTGATTTTCAGATTTTTTTTTAGATTCTGTCTCTCACAGTTGAAGTGTACCTACGATAAAAATGACAAAACTTGCAAAATCGCCAGTGTATCAATTACTTATCTTCCCGTCTATAGATATATATAGTGTATATTCTCCATATGTGTGGAATCTGCATGTTAGAACCAGACATCGTTTCCTACAATAAGAAGGAAGAGAATTCTCTGACCTTGTACATGACCTTGTCAGGCTGGGAGGGGCAGCACATGTCCCTGGAGTATAACTGATGGCGGTATTACTATACACAGCCCCTCTCACACACAGTGAAATGTACAGGATGAAGTCATCATGTGGATTACTTCACGAACCTCTCTAAAGTGATTACAGGAAGGGCAGCTGCAGAGACGCTGTAATACACTTACACAGCACCAGGTGGCAGCAGAGTTATATAGAATACATGAAGAGCACAGGTGTGGCCATAACATACTACAACTTGGCCAACCTGAGATGAACATTTACATGTCGCCAGAAAATCACAAAAATACTGTTTATGAATTTTTTCTAAATAAAAGATCACAATCCCCCACCACCAGCTGGTAACACCCTGCTATCAAATTAACCATACATTTCTAGGGGGAATAATAGAGAGACATCACAATGCAGAATTGTTATTCCATTCATTTAGAGTATTCACTGAAACAGACTCAGAAAATAAACTCATGTCGAAATAAAGTTGAAATAAAATGTTATAGAGGTAGCAACTGATGATCAGTCACTGTAATATGCAGAGATTATCCCCCCAATCACCAGTGGCGTACTGGAGGCAGAGCACGCAACTGCTAAGGGGCAGACGGGAGGGGTGACCAGCACTGAACTCCTTCATTTTCATGCAGCTACCACTAGAGGGGGCTCAGTGAAAAGAGATTATTTCAGCTTCCATTCCAGTAAATGGTAAATGTATAAATTCCTATGCACTGAGCTCCCCCTAGTGGCTAGTGCCAGCTTTGTAATAGAAGGGAAGCAGATTTGCCAGTTGTTTGGTGTGAATACATTGAGAAATATGGTGTTCAGAATGAGCGCCATATTAATGAAGCACCTGTTCCCCTTTTTCCGATATGGAAAGTCAGAAAAAGTGGGTGAGGAGGAGGCAACTTTTTTTTAGTACAGTCTTTTTAAATCTTAAAAAAAATATTTATTTTTTAAATGTAAAAAATTATAAAATTATTTTAAAAATTATTTAAAAAAAAATTAAATTCATCAGAAATCCGGGGTGTTGCGCTTTGCATTGCCTGGGAGTAATTGGCGCATGCATACTGGGAATCTGGGTGGGGCAGGGGCGCCCATACTAAGTTTTACAAGTTTTACAGTGGGGCCCTATGAGATCTGTGTGTGCCCCTGCCAATCATTAGATAGATTTGCCATCTTACAAGTGTTACTTAGTTGGGGGCGGCGGGGTCATTCCATTCTGCAGGCAGCATGTTATAGACCTGGAGGAGCAGAGCAGATGGATATATACGATAGTTTTGTGGGAAAAGATTCAGCATAATTTGTAATTTATTAAAGTAGATCTGTGATCATTCTGGCTTTAGGAGTCCGGCGGGCAGTTCTGCTCTGTGATTGACAGCCTTTACTCATTGGACTCGTAAGATCAGAAATAGCAGAGATCTTAGAATTAATGTTCAATATTTCTCTACTAAATGATGTATCGATCTGCTCAGCTCCTCCTGCTTTATTACATGGACGGCATTTACAACGGGACAGGTTCCCTTTATCAATAATTGGGAGCCCCTTTTCCAGCAGCCAACCATTCCCTAACAGAGCACCCAAGAAGGAGTCTCTGCCCTTTTTTGACCTAGAAGTTGACCTCTTACCTGTTGCCGTCGGTAAGGAGTAGGGATTCCAGACGATCCGTAAGAATAGATTAGGAGGAAGTAAAGAAGGGCATCCCGCAGTCCACCCATCTCCCCGACCATCTCTAGATCTGCTGTGTAGGACAGAGTGGCTTCTTATACCTATAGCGCACCTGTGTCCCTCAGAAGACACATCTGCCCTTTGCCCTAAATCAAAACCACTTCAATATCCATCTCAATTTACCCGATCATTTTACACGTCCCTCTATGAAATTGTGTGATCCGGTTACAAGCCAAATCCTTAATAATGTCTCCATCACCAAACAACTTTTCTTAAGGACTCATTGTTAAAAAGTGGATTTGTGAGCTCACCCATGGAGCTCAGTGTCAATCTGCTGTAATAAAGTCAATTACCGGGAAAAAAAACACAGGATATGTGGACACGCCGGTAAGATAGACGAAATTTAGAAATATGTGTGCTGCTCCTAAAATCTGCTTCTTTGTAATTTTATAGGTCACCAAACATCAATTTATATTGAAGGACACAAAAAGATTTCCTTACCCTAGAGCCATCTGCTAGAAGCGGGGACCCAGCTCAGGTTGGTCACATTCCCCTTTGCCACCTGATTTTGGCTTGTCTGACAGGATAACAGACTAAGGGTCCATTCACACGTCTTATGAATGGATCTGGATCCATTCCGCAATTAATTTTCAATGGGGGCGGAAAAGATGCGGACAGCACACAGTGTAATCCATCAGTGGTGGTCGTGCAGTCACCGGGAGCAGGCGGCCGGGGGCCTTTATCGGGCTGTTCTTGGAACTGCCTGCTCCCGGTGTGACCGCATTTGATTTCAGACCGGCTCGCGGCACAGGTAAGGGCTTACCTGTGCATCGCCGGACGGGTGAGTCTACCTTACTAAAGAGGGCAGCCCGCATGTGCTCGCTGGCGAACACTGCGAAGTGACCATCACTGTTCCTGCAGCCCATCAGAGGCCGGTGTCATCATGATCGCGCTGCCTGAGCCGGGCGTTTCAGTTTTCGCCCCAGGCAGCAGAAAGGCTAAGTGCACCCCTGGCGGTACTACTGATGACATCATCGGGTGGGGTATGTAGTTTATATTTTAATATATAGATTTTTTTTTGCATGATACCACAACTGTGTGCATCACTGTAGTATAAAATAATTGGATTTGGACTATCCCCTGCTAAAAATTGGAGCTTGCCCTGATCTTTACGACTTGGGGAGGCGATGTATAGCAAGCGTTACCGCAGCCTTCCTCCACCCATGTCGAGGCTGCAGGTTGAGTTGACCTCTGTGCACACAGAGAAGTTCTCTGCCCCCCTCCAGGTCTCTGCTGGTTTCTGTATTACTGCCCATTTCCTCTTTCTAGCTATGTACATAGTTCTGCACAGTAGTTTCCGAGGACGGATAAGTATTATTTTCCACTGTAAACACAAACATACGCTGTATATCTAACTCCATGATGCTTGGGGCAGAGGTCAAAATCATTTCCCAGGGGTTTATGTGTGTGGGAATAAACCAGACTGACAGGGAGATTACTGCACAGTAGAGAGAACACCAGGCCCGGCAGAATACTGAATTCATCAGGTGGGAACTACAGAATATATGTAGCAGAGCCCAGTGTGTACTACATATCGTGTGCTGCCTCTGATGACCGGACAGGAGATTATGTGCTCATCAGTCTGGGATCTGAAGCTCCAGGTCAAAGGGGTTATGCAGGAGGACAGTGACCTGAAGAACAAGTCCACCTCTGAATGGGTAAGGCCTCTTCCACACGGGCGTGTCCGGATTAGGTCCGGATGCGTCCCGGTGCATTGCGGCAAACCCGCGCGAGTAGGAACGCAATTGCAGTCAGTTTTGACTGCGATTGCGTTCCGATGTTCAGTTTTTATCACGCGAGTGCAATGTGTTTTGCACGCGCTTGATAAAAAACCGACTTCTTTACAGAAGTTCAGGTTTGGGTTAGGTGTTGTGTAGATTGTATTATTTCCCCTTATAACATGGTTATAAGGGAAGATAATAGCACAGATCGCCGGCAGGATTCAGAGGAGAGCAAGATGCAGAGCAGGGTTAGGCTACTTTCACACTGGCGTTTTGGTTTCCATTTGTGAGATCCGTTCAGGCCTCTCACAAGCCGCCCAAAACGGATCAGTTTTGCCCCCAATGCATTCAGAATGGAGAAGGATCCGCTCAGAATCCATCAGTTTGCCTCCGTTCAGTCTCCATTCCGTTCTGGAGGCGGACACCAAAACGCTGCTTGCAGCGGTTTTCTGTCCGCCATGTGGTGTGGAGCCAAACTGATCCGTCCTGGCTATATAAGACATAATACAACCGGATCCGCTCATGACGGATGCATGCGATTGTATTATTGTAACGGAAGTGTTTTTGCAGATCCATGACGGATCTGCAAAAAACACCAATGTGAAAGTAGCCTAAGGCTGGTTGCGGGAAAAGATGCGGGTGCATTGCGGGAACATGCGCGATTTTTCCACGCGAGTGCAAAACATTGTAATGCGTTTTGCACGCACGTGAGAAAAATCGCCATGTTTGGTACCCAGACCCGAACCCGGACTTCTTCACAGAAGTTCGGGCTTGGGATCGGTGTTGTGTAGATTGTATTATTTTCCCTTATAACATAGTTACAAGGGAAAATAATAGCATTCTGAATACAGAATGCATAATACAATAGGGCTGGAGGGGTTAAAAAAATAAATAATAATAATAATATAACTCACCTTAATCCACTTGTTCGCGCAGCCGGCATCTCTTCTTTCTTCTTCTGTGAGGAATAGGACCTGTGATGACGTCACTGCGCTCATCACATTGTCCATCACATGATCGTTTACCATGGTGATGGATCATGTGACGGACCATGTGATGAGCGTAGTGACGTCATCAAAGGTCCTTTTCCTGTGCACAGCAAAGATGAAGACAGAAGAGAAGCCGGCTGCGCGATCAAGTGGATTAAGGTGAGTTATATTATTATTATTATTTATTTTTTTAACCCCTCTAGCCCTATTGTACTATGCATTCTGTATTCAGAATGCTATTATTTTCCCTTATAACCATGTTATAAGGGAAAATAATAATGATCGGGTCCCCATCTTGATCGTCTCCTAGCAACCGTGCGTGAAAATCGCACCGCATCCGCACTTGCTTGCGGATGCTTGCGATTTTCACGCAGCCCCATTCACTTCTATGGGGCCCGCTTTGCGTGAAAAACGCACAATATAGAACATGCTGTGATTTTCACGCAATGCACAAGTGATGTGTGAAAATCACCGCTCATGTGAACAGCCCCATAGAAATGAATGGGTCCGGATTCAGTGCGGGTGCAATGCGTTCAACTCACGCATTGCACCCGCGCGGAAAACTCGCTCGTGTGAAAGGGGCCTAAGAGATAGCGGCAGGCAGGGGAGGACTGGCAATAGACCCTACAGGGAAATTTCAAGGTGGGCCGATGTCCAAGGGGCCATCTGAGCCCTCCTCACAGCTGCCAGCCAGGTACATTATGATTCGATGCTCTAAGCATTAAATAATGCTAGGACCATCAGGTACTTATGCACCTGGACAACAGTCACAGGTGCCCTCCTGAACTCAGCTGTATCACCATCCTCAGGACGGTCCTACGGTTGAATACTGTGATTAGCGTGGCGGTGTTTTGTGCTGCACTGTGCTATTTGGTTCTGCCTGACGCCCCTCCCCTACATAGCGCTGTCAGCAGTTTTGTATTGTCAAAACAGCTGACAGACTCCTTTTAAAGCCAATATTCAAAGAAGAATAGCCCGAAATTCATCCAAAAGCCATATGATCTCCAGCTATCAGAAGCATTTGGTTTCAGCCATTGCCATAAAGGGTATTACCTTAAAGGGAACCTGTCATGTGGATATTTGATTATATTCTAACTAATTATATACAATCATTAACTACTAAAAAGTACCTTAGATGTATTCACTTACTGGTGTGACAGATGGTTACCTCATAATATACACACAAAGATGCCGCATGCTAATGAGCTGATTTGAGTCCAGCGTGATGTCATTGAGTCCAGCGTATATTTAATTCAGAGCTATAGCCACTCCCCCGCCCACCTGCTGCTGGTTCCTATGGAAACAAACTGTCATTCAGCAGCAGGTGGGCGGGGAGAGTCAGGAGCTCATGAATATTCAGGACTCCTCATTATCAGCTGGAGCTTTTCAATACAAGATGTTGGCAGATTGACTGGGTCAATTAAAGAAAGTAACCCAGCATTGTGCTAAGAGAATCAGTCACTTATTTATGTTGCCCTTAGTTAGGACACCATAAAACTGGTGACAGGTTCCCTTTAAGGGGGCAATTACTTTTTCACACATTTATGTCTTCACAGCCGTATCTGGTGTTCATTCTTTGTTCGTTTTTTATATTACATTTCGTTTTAGGATCTGAAACAATTCATTGTGACAACCCTGCAAAAATAGAATAGTAGCTTTCTCTATTTCAGGTCCTGGATCGTTTCTGAATATCTTCCCCATCTCTGCAGATTATTTGCGGTTAATGTCAGGAAGAGAGAGCACAAGCAACATGAAAAACAAATCCTTCATGTTCCGGATAGAGCAAAATTGATCACAGGGGCATAAAATGCAGGATGAGAAGCTGACGTTATTATGTCATTTCATACGTGTGGCGGTAATAAGAAGATTAGCTCCGCTCGTACAGGGCTTTTTGACTGTAACACACCTGCGCCAAATTTATGGATGATAAATATAGTGACCCCCCAATTTTCAGACCATCCACCAGCCATTGGGTGGCTTAAGGTGGATTTACACGTCCCGATATTTGGGCACATTATCAGGAACGAACGTTTGTTCCTGACAATCTGCCCGTCTAAAAGTGCAGCCGATCCCCGGATGGATGAATGAGTGAAATGCTGTATGGTTGTCAGCAAGGAACACTTCCTTCAGCTTCTCCTCTGAATATGTAAATCAACCATTACTTATCATTGTGGGAAACGTCACATATTAAGCCATGTCCACTTTTAAGCTAGAAAACAAAGTGTCACGGACGTTCCCGTGGCAGGTAGTAGGGAGGAATCGAGCAACTATAGACCAGTGAGTCTGACATCAATAGTAGGCAAATTAATGGAAACCCTATTAAAGGATAGGATTGTGGAACATCTAAAATCCCATGGATTGCAAGATGAAAAACAACATGGGTTTACTTCAGGGAGATCATGTCAAACAAATCTTATAGATTTTTTTTGACTGGGTGAATAAAATAATAGACGGTGGAGGTGCAGTAGACATCGCATATCTAGATTTTAGTAAGGCTTTTGACACTGTCCCACATAGAAAACTTATCAATAAACTGCAGTCATTGAGCATGGACTCCCATATTGTTGAGTGGATTAGGCAGTGGCTGAGTGACAGACAACAGAGGGTTGTAGTCAATGGAGAACATTCAAAACAAGGTCATGTTACCAGTGGGGTTCCACAGGGATCTGTACTGGGACCAATTTTGTTTAATATCTTCATAAGTGATATTGCAAAAGGCCTCGCTGGTAAGGTTTGTCTTTTTGCTGATGACACAAAGATATGTAACAGGGTTGATGTTCCTGGAGGGAAACGCCAAATGGAAAAGGATTTAGGAAAACTAGAAGAATGGTCAGAACTCTGGAAACTGAAATTTAATGTGGATAAGTGCAAGATAATGCACCTGGGGCGTAAAAACCCAAGGGCAGAATATAGAATATTTGACACAGTCCTGACCTCAGTATCTGAGGAAAGGGATTTAGGAGTAATTATTTCAGAAGACTTAAAGGTGGGAAGACAATGTAATAGAGCAGCACGAAATGCCAGCAGAATGCTTGGATGTATAGGGAGAGGTATAAGCAGTAGAAAGAGTGAAGTGCTTATGCCGCTGTACAGAACACTGGTGAGACCTCACTTGGAGTATTGTGCGCAGTACTGGAGGCCATATCTCCAGAAGGATATAGATACTCTAGAGAGAGTTCAGAGAAGAGCTACTAAACTAGTACATGGATTGCAGGATAAAACTTACCAGGAAAGGTTAAAGGACCTTAATTTGTATAGCTTGGAAGAAAGAAGAGACAGAGGGGATATGATAGAAACTTTTAAATACATAAAGGGAATCAACTCGGTAAAGGAAGAGAGCATATTTAAAAGAAGAAAAACTACCACAAGAGGACACAGTTTTAAATTAGAGGGGCAAAGGTTTAAAAGTAATATAAGGAAGTATTACTTTACTGAGAGAGTAGTGGATGCATGGAATAGCCTCCTGCAGAAGTGGTAGCTGCAAATACAGTGAAGGGGTTTAAGCATGCATGGGATAGGCATAAGGCCATCCTTCATATAAGATAGGGCCGGGGGCTATCCATAGTATTCAGTATATTGGGCAGACTAGATGGGCCAAATGGTTCTTATCTGCCGACACATTCTATGTAGGTACCAGGAGATCGGAGAGACTGGCAACTCGTGGGTTAAATTGACAAGTTCACTGTGGATCTTATTGTGTCTGTGTTTTGGTGAATGCCACACCCCTTGCTTCAGGTGTTGCTTGTTGGTAATTTACCTTTCCCATAAGTAGCCGCTTCTCACTCTTGGAGGTGTGGTTTATAGATTTTTTTTCCTGCCTTCTAACTAGCTGCTCGGTTGTACTCTGTGGGGCTTCTGGAGTTGCCAGTTTTCTACTTTCAGATAAGTCTTGTTTGTTCTTATTGTTTTGTGTTTGTTATATTCCCTGTTGTCTGTATCTGGGCCTGAGACAGAGACTTCCATCCATCCATCTGGGGAGGAATGGGTTGTCTCTGGTCCTAACCTCATTCCAGGGCCTTATAGGGAAATCAGGGCCTAGGTATACAGCATATGAATATTCCTACCTTCCAGGTCTATTCATATTGATAGGTAGTAAGGGCCCGGATTAGGGTTGTGTAGGAGGTCACCTGTTTCTTCCCTAGTTTCCAGGCCCAGTTACTGTTCCCCTTCCCTCCTGTGATTAGTGTGGAGTTTCCCCCCCACACTGATCGTGACACAAAGGCAGGCGGCTAGGTGCAGTGGATTATTCTTTATGGTGCAGTTGCTTTATCAATAGGTCAAAAACTTGATGCGACTATATCTCTCATTTTTGACAATCCCATTAGCAAATTTGCCCCAATGAATATGTGGTGCTGAATTCCTTCACAGATTACAACTAATTATTATAGCAATGTATTGTACTGTGACATCACTGTGTGTACAGTACTATCTCTGTACTGTAACATCACTGTGTTTATTATCCTTGTACTGTGACATCACTGTGTTTATTATCCCTGTACTGTGACATCACTGTGTGTACAGTCGTGGCCAAAAGTTTTGAGAATGACACAAATATTAGTTTTCAGAAAGTTTGCTGCTAAACTGCTTTTAGATCTTTGTTTCAGTTGTTTCTGTGATGTAGTGAAATATAATTACACGCACTTCATACGTTTCAAAGGCTTTTATCGACAATTACATGACATTTATGCAAAGAGTCAGTATTTGCAGTGTTGGCCCTTCTTTTTCAGGACCTCTGCAATTCGACTGGGCATGCTCTCAATCAACTTCTGGGCCAATTCCTGACTGATAGCAAACCATTCTTTCATAATCACTACGTGGAGTTTGTCAGAATTAGTGGGTTTCTGTTTGTCCACCCGCCTCTTGAGGATTGACCACAAGTTCTCAATGGGATTAAGATCTGGGGAGTTTCCAGGCCATGGACCCAAAATGTCAACGTTTTGGTCCCTGAGCCACTTAGTTATCACTTTTGCCTTATGGCACGGAGCTCCATCGTGCTGGAAAATGCATTGTTCTTCACCAAACTGTTGTTGGATTGTTGGAAGAAGTTGCTGTTGGAGGGTGTTTTGGTACCATTCTTTATTCATGGCTGTGTTTTTGGGCAAAATTGTGAGTGAGCCCACTCCCTTGGATGAGAAGCAACCCCACACATGAATGGTCTCAGGATGCTTTACTGTTGGCATGACACAGGACTGATGGTAGCGCTCACCTTTTCTTCTCCGGACAAACCTTTTTCCAGATGCCCCAAACAATCGGAAAGAGGCTTCATCGGAGAATATGACTTTGCCCCAGTCCTCAGCAGTCCATTCACCATACTTTCTGCAGAAGATCAATCTGTCCCTGATGTTTTTTTTGGAGAGAAGTGGCTTCTTTGCTGCCCTTCTTGACACCAGACCATCTTCCAAAAGTCTTCGCCTCACTGTGCGTGCAGATGCGCTCACACCTGCCTGCTGCCATTCCTGAGCAAGCTCTGCACTGGTGGCACTCCGATCCCGCAGCTGAATCCTCTTTAGGGGACGATCCTGGCGCTTGCTGGACTTTCTTGGACGCCCTGAAGCCTTCTTAACAAGAATTGAACCTCTTTCCTTGAAGTTCTTGATGATCCTATAAATTGTTGATTGAGGTGCAATCTTAGTAGCCACAATATCCTTGCCTGTGAAGCTATTTTTATGCAACGCAATGATGGCTGCACGCGTTTCTTTGCAGGTCACCATGGTTTTTTTAAATTTAGTCTCTTTATTAGTATATCAAAAAGATTACAGTGAACAAGAAATTGAGTGAGCACACCATATATTTGATAGCCTCTTTTTCTCCCCTTATCCCTATCCCCCACCCTCCACCCCTGTGTTTATTATCCCAGTACTGTGACATCACTGTGTTTATTATCTCTGTGCTGTGACATCACTGTGTTTATTATCCCTGTAATGTGACATCACTGTGTTTATTATTCCTGTACTGTGACATCACTGTGTTATTATCCCTGTACTGTGACATCACTGTGTTTATTATCTCTGTACTGTGACATCACTGTGTTTATTATTCCTGTACTGTGACATCACTGTGTTTATTATCCCTGTAATGTGACATCACTGTGTTTATTATTCCTGTACTGTGACATCACTGTGTTTATTATCCCAGTACTGTGACATCACTGTGTTTATTATCTCTGTGCTGTGACATCACTGTGTTTATTATCTCTGTACTGTGACATCACTGTGTTTATTATCCCAGTACTGTGACATCACTGTGCTTATTATCCCTGTACTGTGACATCACTGTGTTTATTATCCTGTACTGTGACATCACTGTGTTTATTATCTCTGTACTGTGACATCACTGTTTATTATCCCTGTACTGTGACATCACTGTGCTTATTATCCCTGTACTGTGACATCACTGTGTTTATTATCTCTGTACTGTGACATCACTGTGCTTATTATCTCTGTACTGTGACATCACTGTGTTTATTATCCCAGTACTGTGACATCACTGTGCTTATTATCTCTGTACTGTGACATCACTGTGTTTATTATCTCTGTACTGTGACATCACTGTGTTTATTATCCCAGTACTGTGACATCACTGTGCTTATTATCCCTGTACTGTGACATCACTGTGTTTATTATCCTGTACTGTGACATCACTGTGTTTATTATCTCTGTACTGTGACATCACTGTTTATTATCCCTGTACTGTGACATCACTGTGCTTATTATCCCTGTACTGTGACATCACTGTGTTTATTATCCCAGTACTGTGACATCACTGTGCTTATTATCTCTGTACTGTGACATCACTGTGTTTATTATCTCTGTGCTGTGACATCACTGTGTTTATTATCCCTGTAATGTGACATCACTGTGTTTATTATTCCTGTACTGTGACATCACTGTGTTATTATCCCTGTACTGTGACATCACTGTGTTTATTATCTCTGTACTGTGACATCACTGTGTTTATTATTCCTGTACTGTGACATCACTGTGTTTATTATCCCTGTAATGTGACATCACTGTGTTTATTATTCCTGTACTGTGACATCACTGTGTTTATTATCCCAGTACTGTGACATCACTGTGTTTATTATCTCTGTGCTGTGACATCACTGTGTTTATTATCTCTGTACTGTGACATCACTGTGTTTATTATCCCAGTACTGTGACATCACTGTGCTTATTATCCCTGTACTGTGACATCACTGTGTTTATTATCCTGTACTGTGACATCACTGTGTTTATTATCTCTGTACTGTGACATCACTGTTTATTATCCCTGTACTGTGACATCACTGTGCTTATTATCCCTGTACTGTGACATCACTGTGTTTATTATCTCTGTACTGTGACATCACTGTGCTTATTATCTCTGTACTGTGACATCACTGTGTTTATTATCCCAGTACTGTGACATCACTGTGCTTATTATCTCTGTACTGTGACATCACTGTGTTTATTATCTCTGTACTGTGACATCACTGTGTTTATTATCCCAGTACTGTGACATCACTGTGCTTATTATCCCTGTACTGTGACATCACTGTGTTTATTATCCTGTACTGTGACATCACTGTGTTTATTATCTCTGTACTGTGACATCACTGTTTATTATCCCTGTACTGTGACATCACTGTGCTTATTATCCCTGTACTGTGACATCACTGTGTTTATTATCCCAGTACTGTGACATCGCTGTGCTTATTATCTCTGTACTGTGACATCACTGTGTTTATTATCTCTGTACTGTGACATCACTGTGTTTATTATCCCAGTACTGTGACATCACTGTGCTTATTATCCCTGTACTGTGACATCACTGTGTTTATTATCTCTGTACTGTGACATCACTGTGTTTATTATCCCTGTACTGTGACATCACTGTGTTTATTATCCTGTACTGTGACATCACTGTGTTTATTATCTCTGTACTGTGACATCACTGTTTATTATCCCTGTACTGTGACATCACTGTGCTTATTATCCCTGTACTGTGACATCACTGTGTTTATTATCCCAGTACTGTGACATCACTGTGCTTATTATCTCTGTACTGTGACATCACTGTGTTTATTATCTCTGTACTGTGACATCACTGTGTTTATTATCCCTGTAATGTGACATCACTGTGTTTATTATTCCTGTACTGTGACATCACTGTGTTATTATCCCTGTACTGTGACATCACTGTGTTTATTATCTCTGTACTGTGACATCACTGTGTTTATTATCCCTGTAATGTGACATCACTGTGTTTATTATTCCTGTACTGTGACATCACTGTGTTATTATCCCTGTACTGTGACATCACTGTGTTTATTATCTCTGTACTGTGACATCACTGTGTTTATTATTCCTGTACTGTGACATCACTGTGTTTATTATCCCTGTAATGTGACATCACTGTGTTTATTATCCCTGTACTGTGACATCACTGTGTTTATTATCCCAGTACTGTGACATCACTGTGTTTATTATCTCTGTGCTGTGACATCACTGTGTTTATTATCCCAGTACTGTGACATCACTGTGCTTATTATCCCTGTACTGTGACATCACTGTGTTTATTATCCTGTACTGTGACATCACTGTGTTTATTATCTCTGTACTGTGACATCACTGTTTATTATCCCTGTACTGTGACATCACTGTGCTTATTATCCCTGTACTGTGACATCACTGTGTTTATTATCTCTGTACTGTGACATCACTGTGCTTATTATCTCTGTACTGTGACATCACTGTGTTTATTATCCCAGTACTGTGACATCACTGTGCTTATTATCTCTGTACTGTGACATCACTGTGTTTATTATCTCTGTACTGTGACATCACTGTGTTTATTATCCCAGTACTGTGACATCACTGTGCTTATTATCCCTGTACTGTGACATCACTGTGTTTATTATCCTGTACTGTGACATCACTGTGTTTATTATCTCTGTACTGTGACATCACTGTTTATTATCCCTGTACTGTGACATCACTGTGCTTATTATCCCTGTACTGTGACATCACTGTGTTTATTATCCCAGTACTGTGACATCACTGTGCTTATTATCTCTGTACTGTGACATCACTGTGTTTATTATCTCTGTACTGTGACATCACTGTGTTTATTATCCCTGTACTGTGACATCACTGTGTTTATTATCTCTGTACTGTGACATCACTGTGTTTATTATCTCTGTACTGTGACATCACTGTGTTTATTATCTCTGTACTGTGACATCACTGTTTATTATCCCTGTACTGTGACATCACTGTGCCTATTATCCCTGTACTGTGACATCACTGTGTTTATTATCTCTGTACTGTGACATCACTGTGCTTATTATCTCTGTACTGTGACATCACTGTGTTTATTATCCCAGTACTGTGACATCACTGTGCTTATTATCCCTGTACTGTGACATCACTGTGTTTATTATCCTGTACTGTGACATCACTGTGTTTATTATCTCTGTACTGTGACATCACTGTGCTTATTATCCCTGTACTGTGACATCACTGTGTTTATTATCTCTGTACTGTGACATCACTGTGTTTATTATCTCTGTACTGTGACATCACTGTGTTTATTATCTCTGTACTGTGACATCACTGTGTTTATTATCTCTGTACTGTGACATCACTGTGTTTATTATCCCTGTACTGTGACATCACTGTGTTTATTATCCCTGTACTATGACATCACTGTGTTTATTATCCCTGTACTGTGACATCACTGTGTTTATTATCCCTGTACTGTGACATCACTGTGTTTATTGTCTCTGTACTGTGACATCACTGTGTTTATTATCCCTGTACTGTGACATCCCTGTGTTTATTATCTCTGTACTGTGACATCACTGTGTTTATTATCCCTGTTCTGTGACATCACTGTGTTTATTATCCCTATACTGTGACATCACTGTGTTTATTATCCCTGTACTGTGACATCACTGTGTTTATTATCTCTGTACTGTGACATCACTGTGTTTATTATCCCTGTGCTGTGACATCACTGTGTTTATTATCTCTGTACTGTGACATCACTGTTTATTATCTCTGTACTGTGACATCATTGTGTTTATTATCCCTGTACTGTGACATCACTGTTTATTATATCTGTACTGTGACATCACTGTGTTTATTATCCCTGTACTGTGACATCACTGTGTTTATTATCTCTGTACTGTGACATCACTGTGTTTATTATCCTGTACTGTGACATCACTGTGTTTATTATCTCTGTACTGTGACATCACTGTGTTTATTATCCTGTACTGTGACATCACTGTGTTTATTATCCCTGTACTGTGACATCACTGTGTTTATTATCTCTGTACTGTGACATCACTGTGTTTATTATCCCTGTACTGTGACATCACTGTGTTTATTATCCCTGTACTGTGACATCACTGTGTTTATTATCTCTGTACTGTGACATCACTGTGTTTATTATCCCTGTACTGTGACATCACTGTGTTTATTATCTCTGTACTGTGACATCACTGTGTTTATTATCTCTGTACTGTGACATCACTGTGTTTATTATCTCTGTACTGTGACATCACTGTGTTTATTATATCTGTACTGTGACATCACTGTGTTTATTATCTCTGTACTGTGACATCACTGTGTTTATTATCCCTGTACTGTGACATCACTGTGTTTATTATTCCTGTACTGTGACATCACTGTGTTTATTATCTCTGTACTGTGACATCACTGTGTTTATTATCTCTGTACTGTGACATCACTGTGTTTATTATCCCTGTACTGTGACATCACTGTGTTTATTATCCCTGTACTGTGACATCACTGTGCTTATTATCCCTGTACTGTGACATCACTGTGTTTATTATCTCTGTACTGTGACATCACTGTGCTTATTATCTCTGTACTGTGACATCACTGTGTTTATTATCCCAGTACTGTGACATCACTGTGCTTATTATCCCTGTACTGTGACATCACTGTGTTTATTATCCTGTACTGTGACATCACTGTGTTTATTATCTCTGTACTGTGACATCACTGTGCTTATTATCCCTGTACTGTGACATCACTGTGCTTATTATCTCTGTACTGTGACATCACTGTGTTTATTATCTCTGTACTGTGACATCACTGTGTTTATTATCCCAGTACTGTGACATCACTGTGCTTATTATCCCTGTACTGTGACATCACTGTGTTTATTATCCTGTACTGTGACATCACTGTGTTTATTATCTCTGTACTGTGACATCACTGTTTATTATCCCTGTACTGTGACATCACTGTGCTTATTATCCCTGTACTGTGACATCACTGTGTTTATTATCCCAGTACTGTGACATCACTGTGCTTATTATCTCTGTACTGTGACATCACTGTGTTTATTATCTCTGTACTGTGACATCACTGTGTTTATTATCCCTGTACTGTGACATCACTGTGTTTATTATCTCTGTACTGTGACATCACTGTGTTTATTATCTCTGTACTGTGACATCACTGTGTTTATTATCTCTGTACTGTGACATCACTGTTTATTATCCCTGTACTGTGACATCACTGTGCCTATTATCCCTGTACTGTGACATCACTGTGTTTATTATCTCTGTACTGTGACATCACTGTGCTTATTATCTCTGTACTGTGACATCACTGTGTTTATTATCCCAGTACTGTGACATCACTGTGCTTATTATCCCTGTACTGTGACATCACTGTGTTTATTATCCTGTACTGTGACATCACTGTGTTTATTATCTCTGTACTGTGACATCACTGTGCTTATTATCCCTGTACTGTGACATCACTGTGTTTATTATCTCTGTACTGTGACATCACTGTGTTTATTATCTCTGTACTGTGACATCACTGTGTTTATTATCTCTGTACTGTGACATCACTGTGTTTATTATCTCTGTACTGTGACATCACTGTGTTTATTATCCCTGTACTGTGACATCACTGTGTTTATTATCCCTGTACTATGACATCACTGTGTTTATTATCCCTGTACTGTGACATCACTGTGTTTATTATCCCTGTACTGTGACATCACTGTGTTTATTGTCTCTGTACTGTGACATCACTGTGTTTATTATCCCTGTACTGTGACATCCCTGTGTTTATTATCTCTGTACTGTGACATCACTGTGTTTATTATCCCTGTTCTGTGACATCACTGTGTTTATTATCCCTATACTGTGACATCACTGTGTTTATTATCCCTGTACTGTGACATCACTGTGTTTATTATCTCTGTACTGTGACATCACTGTGTTTATTATCCCTGTGCTGTGACATCACTGTGTTTATTATCTCTGTACTGTGACATCACTGTTTATTATCTCTGTACTGTGACATCATTGTGTTTATTATCCCTGTACTGTGACATCACTGTTTATTATATCTGTACTGTGACATCACTGTGTTTATTATCCCTGTACTGTGACATCACTGTGTTTATTATCTCTGTACTGTGACATCACTGTGTTTATTATCCTGTACTGTGACATCACTGTGTTTATTATCTCTGTACTGTGACATCACTGTGTTTATTATCCCTGTACTGTGACATCACTGTGTTTATTATCTCTGTACTGTGACATCACTGTGTTTATTATCCCTGTACTGTGACATCACTGTGTTTATTATCCCTGTACTGTGACATCACTGTGTTTATTATCTCTGTACTGTGACATCACTGTGTTTATTATCCCTGTACTGTGACATCACTGTGTTTATTATCTCTGTACTGTGACATCACTGTGTTTATTATCTCTGTACTGTGACATCACTGTGTTTATTATCTCTGTACTGTGACATCACTGTGTTTATTATCTCTGTACTGTGACATCACTGTGTTTATTATATCTGTACTGTGACATCACTGTGTTTATTATCTCTGTACTGTGACATCACTGTGTTTATTATCCCTGTACTGTGACATCACTGTGTTTATTATCCCTGTACTGTGACATCACTGTGTTTATTATCTCTGTACTGTGACATCACTGTGTTTATTATCTCTGTACTGTGACATCACTGTGTTTATTATCCCTGTACTGTGACATCACTGTGTTTATTATCCCTGTACTGTGACATCACTGTGTTTATTATCTCTGTACTGTGACATCACTGTGTTTATGATCCCTGTACTGTGACATCACTGTGTTTATGATCCCTGTGCTGTGGCTTTCTGCGTACATTACCTCAGTTGTGTGGCATTACTGGTGTATAATACTGTTATTGTGTACATTATCTATATAACAACTAGAAGTCTGAAGCCTCTGAGGACCAAAGACAAGGGGAGGCAGTGTAGGAAGCATTCCCCATAATGGCCCCTTCTTCCCCAATCTCCAGTAGCCACACTGCCAGGACACAGTATAGGGATATGTCCTGGAAACAAATGAGAATCTTGTGAATCACAGACCATAGCAACATGTCAACACAGGCCACCATGCCTGAGCTTATGTGACCGCACCTTGTTACTGGGTGGACTGGGCTCCTGGCTTTGTTCCTGTGACATTTGGTTTCCTGGAGAACATTGCACTAGGAGGGTAACCAGCTCTGTACGGTGTGTGGCAGGGGTTGCATAGGACCGTGTTAGCCCCAAAAACAATGTGATGTGGAATACTTTTGTGTTAATAAATACAAAAGTATTAAGGGAGTGATATCTTTATAGGCAGCCGGAAAAAAAAATGTATTTAGTATTCAACATGGCACTTTGGTTTACAATAGTTTCTTATGACCTCTATATAGTATTCAGCAATGGCCATGTGCACGGAGAAACCTGCCCCGGGGTCTGGTGCGCAGCTATTTCACCATCTTTCTGACATTTTGCTGCCTGACAACGAGAGCGACATGTGAATGATAAATTATTGGCTACTATGGGCACCATATGGCGGTTATATATGGCATTATTTCCGCACCATGTGGTAGTATCAGTACACATGGTTTACAGCACTGTATGGCAACACTTGTATATTCTTGTTGTAGGGACCACTGTTATTTATATAGGCACTATATGGCGGGATTATTGTGAATGGTTTATAGCACGATATAGCAACTCATGTAATATTGTTATTGGGAGACTTTATAGCACTGCATGGTGGTATTAATAGTATATAACACTGCATGGTGGTATTAATAGTATATAGCACTGCATGGTGGTATTAATAGTATATAGCACTGCATGGTGGTATTAATAGTATATAGCACTGCATGGTGGTATTAATAGTATATAGCACTATATGGTGGTATTAATAGTATATAGTACTGCATGGTGGTATTAATAGTATATAGCACTGCATGGTGGTATTAATAGTATATAGCACTATATGGTGGTATTAATAGTATATAGCACTAAATGGTGGTATTAATAGTATATAACACTGCATGGTGGTATTAATAGTATATAGCACTGCATGGTGGTATTAATAGTATATAGCACTGCATGGTGGTATTAATGGTTTATAGCACTGCATGGTGGTATTAATAGTATATAGCACTGAATGGTGGTATTAATAGTTTATAGCACTGCATGGTGGTATTAATAGTTTATAACACTGCATGGTGGTATCAATAGTATATAGCACTGCATGGTGGTATTAATAGTTTATAGCACTGCATGGTGGTATTAATAGTTTATAACACTGCATGGTGGTAATAATAGTATATAACACTGCATGGTGGTATTAATAGTATATAGCACTATATGGTGGTATTAATAGTATATAGCACTGCATGGTGGTATTAATAGTATATAGCACTGCATGGTGGTATTAATAGTATATAGCACTGCATGGTGGTATTAATAGTATATAGCACTGCATGGTGGTATTAATAGTATATAGCACTGCATTGTGGTATTAATAGTATATAGCACTGCATGGTGGTATTAATAGTTTATAACACTGCATGGTGGTATTAATAGTATATAACACTGCATGGTGGTATTAATAGTATATAGCACTGCATGGTGGTATTAATAGTATATAGCACTGCATGGTGGTATTAATAGTATATAGCACTGCATGGTGGTATTAATAGTATATAGCACTATATGGTGGTATTAATAGTATATAGTACTGCATGGTGGTATTAATAGTATATAGCACTGCATGGTGGTATTAATAGTATATAGCACTATATGGTGGTATTAATAGTATATAGCACTAAATGGTGGTATTAATAGTATATAACACTGCATGGTGGTATTAATAGTATATAGCACTGCATGGTGGTATTAATAGTATATAGCACTGCATGGTGGTATTAATGGTTTATAGCACTGCATGGTGGTATTAATAGTATATAGCACTGAATGGTGGTATTAATAGTTTATAGCACTGCATGGTGGTATTAATAGTTTATAACACTGCATGGTGGTATCAATAGTATATAGCACTGCATGGTGGTATTAATAGTTTATAGCACTGCATGGTGGTATTAATAGTTTATAACACTGCATGGTGGTAATAATAGTATATAACACTGCATGGTGGTATTAATAGTATATAGCACTATATGGTGGTATTAATAGTATATAGCACTGCATGGTGGTATTAATAGTATATAGCACTGCATGGTGGTATTAATAGTATATAGCACTGCATGGTGGTATTAATAGTATATAGCACTGCATGGTGGTATTAATAGTATATAGCACTGCATTGTGGTATTAATAGTATATAGCACTGCATGGTGGTATTAATAGTTTATAACACTGCATGGTGGTATTAATAGTATATAACACTGCATGGTGGTATTAATAGTTTATAACACTGCATGGTGGTATTAATAGTATATAGCACTGCATGGTGGTATTAATAGTATATAGCACTGCATGGTGGTATTAATAGTATATAGCACTGCATTGTGGTATTAATAGTATATAGCACTGCATGGTGGTATTAATAGTATATAGCACTGCATGGTGGTATTAATAGTTTATAACACTGCATGGTGGTATTAATAGTATATAGCACTGCATGGTGGTATTAATAGTTTATAACACTGCATGGTGGTATTAATAGTATATAGCACTGCATGGTGGTATTAATAGTATATAACACTGCATGGTGGTATTAATAGTATATAGCACTGCATGGTGGTATTAATAGTTTATAGCACTGCATGGTGGTATTAATAGTATATAGCATTGCATGGTGGTATTAATAGTTTATAGCACTGCATGGTGGTATTAATAGTTTATAGCACTGCATGGTGGTATTAATAGTATATAGCACTGCGTGGTGGTATTAATAGTTTATAGCACTGCATGGTGGTATTAATAGTATATAGCACTGCGTGGTGGTATTAATAGTTTATAGCACTGCATGGTTTATAATATGGTACGGCAATGTGTACTATAGTTATAGGAGCTCTGTATAATACAGCTATTTAGGCACTATACGGTGGTATTGTTAATGGTTCGTAGCACTATATGGCAACATGTGTGTATTATTGTTATCAGGAGACTTTATAGCACTGCTATGTAGGCAGTACATGGTGGCATTAATAGTTTATAGCAGTATTTGCTGACATTCTGGACTGGTGTATGTTTGGGCATTGTGCACTATGGTTATAACAGCTCTGTATAAGGCCTCATACACACGACCAAATTGCAGATCCGCAAAACACGGATGGCGTCCGTGCGCATTCCGCAATTTGCGGAACGGCACGGACAGCCATTGATATAGCTGCCTATTCATGTCCGCAAAACGGACAAGAATAGGACAGGTTATATTTTTTGGGCGGACCACGGAACGGAGCAACGGATTGAAGTGAATGGGTCCGCATCCAAGCCGCAAAAACTGCGGCTTGGATGCGGACCAAAACAACGATCGTGTTCATGAGGCCTAATACTGCTATTTAGGTGCTACACGGTGGTATTACTATTAACGGTTTATAGCACTATATGATTTCTTGCTAGAACAGCACCAAAGCCATTGAAGTGAATGTGGCTGAGCAGCAACACCACCTACGACCTGTAAACAAATCAGCCATGTTTTTCTAATCCTGGACAACTATTTTAAGACCAGTGCCTCTGCCCATAGTAGGTAGAGCAGTGCGCCTGCGCCGGGTCCAGCGGTGGCCGGTGCTCGCCCAAGGTCTCCAAGCCAGAGGAGGCAGACGAAGTAGTAGAGGAGGGCGGGCCAGAGGGCTGCAAGGGGAGCGGTCATCTGGGCACAAAGCTGAGGGGCCTGGGCACTTGCGGCCGTAACTCCGCCCCTGGGCACTTGCGGCCGTAACTCCGCCCCTGGGCACTTGCGGCCGTAACTCCGCCCCTGGGCACTTGCGGCCGTAACTCCGCCCCTGGGCTCTTGCGGACGTTACTCCGCCCCTGGGCACTTGCGGACGTTACTCCGCCCCTGGGCACTTGCGGACGTTACTCCGCCCCTGGGCACTTGCGACAACTAATTTGCATAACTGTATAAAGTACCATTTCAGGATCTCTACGAGGGACAGACACAAGAGAGCTACTATAGTAATGGGGGGCCCCGCAAACAGGATAGAGCGTGTCCTGTTCTTGTCTGCAATCACGGACAAGAATAGGCATTTCTGTCACAGGGCCGGCTACATTCACACGGCCGGTATCCGTGTTTTGCGGATCTGCAATTTTACGGACCGCAAAACATATACGGTCGTGTGAATGTAGCCTTATGTTGAAATCAAACTACACTTTATAAATTAAGCCAAACTTGCAGCAACTTCTTCATCCTACAGGCTGGAGTAGAAAGTATCCCCGTTACATACTCCACAAAAATAAAACCAAGATATATAAAGACACGGAGAAGGCCGCGCACTAAACATTCCTGGGTGGTGTGGACAACCCACCCGCTCCGAAATATTATCATGAACTCGTGCTACGAAGGGCCAAATGTTGTAAAGAGAAGGTGACACACAGTATCACTGTCTGGATACATTCTGCTACAATGTGTAAATATTTATCTCACTAATCAGTAACATTCTATCCCCGTGGAGGCGCCGTATGGACTGATCTAGCGGTGCTGGGTTTGTCATCTGGCACAAATGTGGTGTCTGAGGTTCTCCAGAACAATGCAGGTACCTCAGGCTATGTTCACATCTTCATTGGAGCTGTTTCAGAGGAAGGAGACGTTCATCAAGGGTTTGGTTGGAAGTGCTACGTACAGGGTGGAAATGGTGCCAAAATGGGTCAGCAAGTCCATGACCCATACTGCTCTTGGAAAATCCCTTTAAGGCCCCTCTACACATTAGTTTATTGTGGGTTTGGACGACACTCAAATGTGTATGGGGGCTACTGACTCTTCCCTGAGAGATGATGTCGGGGGAGACAAGAATTGAGCAAAATGAGTATATTTGCCTAATATTTTCCTCCAGAGGTGTCAGGCAGAGGCTCCCCTTCCAATAGATATTCGGCCAAGCCAAAGGTGCCTATTTTCGGAGGAGCCGGGAGAGATAGCCGTCGGCCAAACCATCATTCAGGGTGTACGGGCGGCTTTAGGCTTCAGCCCTCCAGTCACACAACTCCATTTGCATTCACAAAAATGCTATTTAAACATATACAACGGTGGATGCATTCACGTCAGTGACGCAAAAGAAGCTCCTTGGACTCTGTTGGCTTCCAGGATAGAAAAACGTAATCTACTCTCCACTGGCGTACATAGAGAAGTAAGGGCCCCATAGCAAGGATGAAAGCAGGCCCCCCACACAATGACTAAAACCCTTTCAATGACCCTTGGACCATTTTTCCACTGCTTCATTTGCTTGAAAGTTTTTCCTTAAGGGTCCATTCCCCTGTCCGCAAAATGGGTCTGCATCCGTTCCGCAATTTTTTTCGGAACAGGTGCGGATCCATTCATTTTCAATAGGGCCGGAATGTGCTGTCCGCATCCGCATTTGCGGATCCGCACTTCCGTTCCGCAAAAGAAAATAGAACATGTCTATTGCGGACAAGAAAAGGCATTTTCTATGAGAGTGCCGGCGATGTGCAGTCCGCAAAATGTGGAACGCACATTGTCGGTGTCCGGCGGAGCGAAACACATACGGACGTGTGAATGGACCCTTAGAGGGTAGAGTCCTGACCAAGTATTCACCTCCAGTAGAAGAGGAGATAATACTAACTAAGGCTGGGCCCCCTCTTGCCCTGGGCCCCGTAGCAGTCACAAGGTCTGCCACTATGGTAGTTACACCCTTCTACTCCTGTGCTGTCTGGCCAGAAAGATGAAAACAGAGGCAACGAGAGTCCAGGATTTAATTCCTTGGACACTGCTAATTTCAGGCGGTTTTGTGGTGGTGATTTCAGCGAAACCCGTGGCAACATATCCTTAGGCTAGTAGAGCTGTATAAACCCAGCCTGAAGGTCCTCCTACAGGATAGTGATGGTGGTTTTAACACCATGTTGATAGATCAGGGCTCCAAATCCTCAGCTTCCCCTAAGGGTCCATTCACACGTCCGTTTTTTTCTTTCCTGATCTGTTCCGTTTTTTGCTGAACAGATCTGGACCAGATCTGGACCCATTCATTTTCAATGGGTCCTGGAAAAAAACGGACAGCTCAATGTCTGATTTTTTTCAGGACCCATTGAAAACTAATGGGTCCAGATCTGGTCCAGATCTGTTCAGCAAAAAACGGAACAGATCAGGAAAGAAAAAACGGACGTGTGAATGGACCCTTACACAGACAAATAGATGACAAATTAAATTCTGGCTACCAGCAATAGCCACTAGGGGGAGCTAAGAACAAAAAAGATTTACTTTTGATTTCAATGTATCGCCTGTAGCAGTCGCCCCCTCTAGTGGCGGCTGCAGATCATTGACCCCCTTATTAGGCTATATTATCACAGAATTATGGACCTGTTTAAACTGAAAAAAGAAGAAGGGGTTTAAGGGTGGCCCTACATGTTAAAGTGGGCTTCCCTTTTCACAAAACTTTTCTAGATGAGGATCCACTAACGGGTACAGCACTCAGTAAGTATGTATGATTGTTATTAACCCTTTCAGCCCCAAGACTTTTTTTTTTCTTTTTTTTTTTCCTTTTTTGCGTTTTTTTGTGTTTCACTCCCTGGAAGTTTCCAGCAGGTAACAGGGAGGCCCTGACTGCGCGCTGACGGCTCCATCACTAAGGGCCCTTGCACACGACCGTATGCCCTCCGAGATATACAGTCTGTGAGCGGGCCATATGTACCGGAGCGGAAACACGTCGGGCCGCCCGCGGGGCTATTTTCCCGCACTCAGAGGTTAATATAAATACGGGAAAATAGTCCCGCGGGCGGCCCGACATCCACAGCATCATTGTAATCTATAATGCTGTGCGCTCCCGTGCTCCCGACTCATCATATGTGGATGCATCGAATTTTAATGAATTTAAAGGGTGTCTGTCAGCAGTTTTCACCATGCTAGACTGCTGACAGTACTAGGCAGGGGTTGGGGAGAGCAGCATAATCATACTTTGTGAGAAGCTTTTATCTAGGGTGGAGCGATTCGGGTTCGGATTGCTGTATCTGAACCCGATTTGTTTAGAAACTTTGTTAATAATATGGGCTCCGTCCTACTGTAAAACGTATGTCCTCTGCGGAGGTCTTTTCGAAGTCTCCCGCAAATATCGCGAGACTTCACGTGTCAGTTTGTTTATTCGCATAAATTACTGTATCAAATACGAAGCTGAACTCGAAGTTCAGTAATTTATGCGAATAAACAAACTGACACGTGATGGAGGCGAGACAAAGTAAGTCTGGTGATATTTGCTGAAACTTCGGAAAAGACCTCCGCGGAGGACATACATTTTACAGTAGGACGGAGCCCATATTATTAACGAAGTTTCATCTGAACCCGATTCGCTCAATCCTACTTTTATCACCAGAAGTCGTGAGGATTGAACTTTTATTCTGCCAGATTCCGCTCCTTTAAAGGGGTCCTCTCACTTCAGAAAATGACATTTATCACGTAGATAAAGTTAGGCTTCATTCACATGTCCGTAACGTGTTTTGCGGATCCGTGCACCCAGCATCCCGGACCCCGGCAATGTGCGTTCTGTATTTTGCGGACCGCACATCACCGGCACTAATAGAATATGCCTGTTCTTGTCCGCAATTGCACACTTCCATGGTGAGACAACCCCTTTAAGTGCCCAGAAGGTGGAGCTTAACTGTGAAGTGCTCTCTTCATTGAGCTGCTGCGTGGCCCCTCCCCTCTGTTTTGAGTGACAGCTGTAGCATCCAACCAGGAGACCACTACAGCTGTCACCCAGAGCAGAGGGCATACAGCAGCTCATTGAAGAGGGCACTTCACAGCGAAGCTCTGCCTCCTGGGCACTGAAAGGCTTTGAAACAATTTTTGGCAGCCCCCTGCCCCTTCACACCAGACCTGGTGGAGGGACGCATACTTACCCATTCCTGTGCTGTGCTTCCTTTCCATGAGTGGCCAAGGGTTACGTGAGACACTGCAGCCAATAACTGGCCACAGCAGTGACGTGCCCCCAAGTGTCACGTCGTTGGGTTGCATGCCACTTCAGGGACACGTCACCACTGCCGCCAGTCATTGGCTGCAGCAGCACACATGAGCCAAGTCCATTTCTGAAGTTTACAAGCAGGGAAATGGAGAACAGCAAACTGAAGAAGCCTAAGGGCTCATTCACACGGCCGTAGGTGGGCCGTTCCACGCGGTCCCCAATGCACGGGCAACCTCCGTACGGCCGCCGGGATGAATCCTGACCCATTCAACTTGAATGTGTCTGCATTCGTCCGTTCCGCAAAAAGATAGAGCAAGTTCTATCTTTTTGAGGAACGGAAGTACGGAACAGAACCCCACGGAAGCACTCCGCAGCGCTTCCGTAGTGTTTCGTTCCGTGGTTCCGCATCTCCGGACTTGCAGACCCCTTTGAAGTGAATGGGTCCGCGTCAGTGATACAGAATGCTCACGGAACGGTGCCCGTGGATTGGGAATCCGCAATACGGCAACGGGCAGCACACATTTGTGTGCATGAGCCCTAAAGCTGAACAACCCCATTCAGGAGCAGAATCTGGCAGAATAAAAATTCATATTCTCACTACTCCAGATTATTTAATCTGCACAGAAGCTGAGAGATTCCCTTCAACTAGGGAGATGGGCAAGGGGAAAAACTAAAGACGTGTGGCCGTGGTGGTCACGCTTGCACGCTGTAGGAAAAAGCGCCAACCTCTCTAGTAGCCAGGATCATGGGAGTACGCACAGGTCGGCATGACCACCGCCGCTGGATTGCAGGGTGGTCGTAACCATGGAAACGAGCAGTGTATAATGTGACGGAAAAAGGACTCCAGCCAGCAAAGGAAGCAATATGGGTAATCACAATACATTAGTAAGTGCCGTGGATTCACTTTGTCTACGTGATAAATACCATTTGCTGAAGTGCAATCACCCCCTAAGAGCAGAATCTGGCAGAATAAGGCCGCTTTCACGTGAACGATACGGATGGTGTCAGGGTGCGTTCAGTGAAACTCGCACCATTTCACACATTTGCAGTCAGTGTTTCAGTTTTTTCCGTGCGAGTGCAATCAGTTTTGATGCCTTTTTTTTACGAGCGTGAAAAAAAACCGGAATGTTTACAAACATCTCCTAGCAACCATCAGTGAAAAACGCATTACATCCGGATACAATGCGTTTTTCACTGAAGCCCCATTCACTTCTATGGGGCCAGGGCTGCGTGAAAAATGCTAGAATATAGAACCTGCTGCGATTTTTGGGGTATGAAATATGTCCTTCAGGTGCGTTTATCACTGGCACACACTAGCAGGTGCGTGGAAGCTCCATTATTGAGGCATACTGAAGCGCTTTTACCGGGGCATGCAGACTATTGGAAGGTTTTCCCGATTAATGAACCAAATATTAGATCAGCCCTAAAAATAACTACAGTCCTTCCACTTTGGGTATAAAATGGGAACTTCTGGTGACTCTGCACCAGTGTCCTAATATGGGAACGTCAGGAGAAGTGTTCTCCTCACCCATGTGAAGCTGCAGCAATGGTGACATAACCAAAACCAGATGAAGGGAGAAAAAGTCAAGTAAAAGTCACAAAGTAACAGTTTCTGTAAAATAACTGTAAGCACATAACAAATGGCAGCGACCGGCGGCTCCCTCTGGTGGCCACAGGACGAACTGCATGGTGTGCACTCCTGCAAAGCTCTGCTGTCTCCTCCCTGCTACATTCCAGAAGATCTCAGGGTCAGAGGGAGCAGCAATGTGTCCAGGATCACAGATTACTGACCAGAACCAAGTCCTTACTGCTGTGGCTCATCCAGGACTTCTTAACTAATCCAGCACCCCTGCCTGCCAGGTAACCCTGCCTGCTGCACCTAATCCTGCCCCCGCTTCCTAAAGTATCCACGCTTTCCCTCCTTCCTATCCACATCTATCACTTCTACAGCTGCTTCCACAGTAATCCACTCATGTCCCTTAATGCAACCACTCCTACCCCTTCCCTGCTCTACCCCTAACCACTCCTACCCCTCTGCTACACCACCTCCTGCTCCATCTGCTGTACCAGTAAACACTCCTACCCCTCTGCTACACCACCTCCTGCTCCATCTGCTGTACCAGTAAACACTCCTACCCCTCTGCTACACCACCTCCTGCTCCATATGCTACACCAGTAACCACTCCTACCCCTCTGCTACACCACCTCCTGCTCCATCTGCTGTACCAGTAAACACTCCTACCCCTCTGCTACACCACCTCTTGCTCCATCTGCTGTACCAGTAACAGTAACCACTCCTACCCCTCTGCTACACCACCTCCTGCTCCATCTGCTGCACCAGTAACCACTCCTAGTCCTCTGCTGCACCACCTCCTACACCAGTAAACACTCCTACCCTCTGCTACACTACCTCCTACTCCACCTCCTGCACCAGTAAACACGCCTACCCCTCTGCTACACCACCTCCTGCTCCACCTCCTGCACCAGTAAACACTCCTACCCCTCTGCTACACCACCTCCTACTCCACCTCCTGCACCAGTAAACACTCCTACCCCTCTGCTACACCACCTCCTGCTCCACCTCCTGCACCAGTAAACACGCCTACCCCTCTGCTACACCACCTCCTACTCCACCTCCTGCTCCATCTGCTGCACCAGTAACCACTCCTACCCCTCTGCTACACCACCTCCTACTCTATCTGCTGCACCAGTAACCACTCCTACCCCTCTGCTACACCACCTCCTACTCTATCTGCTGCACCAGTAACCACTCCTAGTCCTCTTCTGCACCACCTCCTACACCAGTAAACACTCCTACCCTCTGCTACACCACCTCCTGCTCCATCTTCTGCACCAGTAACCACTCCTCCCCTCTGCTACACCACCTCCTACTCCACCTCCTGCACCAGTAAACACTCCTACCCCTCTGCTACACCACCTCCTGCTCCACCTCCTGCACCAGTAAACACTCCTACCCCTCTGCTACACCACCTCCTGCTCCATCTGCTGCACCAGTAACCACTCCTACCCCTCTGCTACACCACCTCCTGCTCCATATGCTACACCAGTAACCACTCCTAGTCCTCTTCTGCACCACCTCCTACACCAGTAAACACTCCTACCCTCTGCTACACCACCTCCTGCTCCATCTTCTGCACCAGTAACCACTCCTCCTCTCTGCTACACCACCTCCTGCTCCATCTGCTGCACCAGTAACCACTCCTCCCCTCTGCTACACCACCTCCTGCTTCATCTGCTGCACCAGTAACCACTCCTACCCCTCTGCTACACCACCTCCTGCTCCATATGCTACACCAGTAACCACTCCTACCCCTCTGCTACACCACCTCCTGCTCCATATGCTGCACCAGTAACCACTCCTCCCCTCTGCTACACCACCTCCTACCCCAGCACCCTCCTTGTGAGTCACAGAACATGGTGGAGTACAGTGAACAGCTAAGGGAGGGCAGGAGCCCAGCGCTTTAACTTCTGCAGTGCCAACTTTACCCTCCTCCCCTGAAGACACCCATGTAATATGGCCCGTTGGATACCCACTAAGAGGGAGAAGTTTGGAGTGGGTGAGTGTTATGCCAACAACTCTTCTCTGCAGTCAAACCCCCCTGTCTAGATTGCAAGCTTTGCAGACCAGCGACTATTGTAACACAGCGTTGACAACCTGTTACCACTCTGTATCATGTTACTTGCATACATACAGATGTAGCAGAGCTGAATTTACCGTATTGTCAAGTCATTGATATGACACCTTCGGCACTGCTACATCTCTCCTCTAGATGTCTTACATATTAACAGCAGAGTAAACATGGCTGTTATCTCCATAAACTCCACCTTAGGTCTCTGCTCCTGTCCTTGCTCCAGGTTGCATATAAGAGGGTGGGGTAGAAATGTGGGTTTAGTTTTACAGGTTGGTTTCCAGGTCGGTCGTGTTGGGATACACGGGGTTAATCTGTAGTATCGTGGTTCTGCACTGTACCCGCTGGCACAGCTTTTACCTAATCTTGCCCGTAAACCTCAGCATAGGATGTTAGTGGTTTGGGGATCTTAAGAGTTAATCTCCTGCGCCCTGGGGTGGTGGTTTCCCTTGACTTCTGTGTCCTTCTTGCTCCTCTGATCGCAGGTGGAAGCTGCAGGGTGCAACGTGAGCCCCCTGACCTGCTGGTCATAGATGGAGGAGAAAGGGCAAAATTAGATTTTTATTTTATTTTCCAGAAATAAAAACTTTCATTGGCATGGGCATCATGGGTCAGCGGGTTCCTGGCATGTGCCAAGACGACTTGTGTCTTATACTTTTGCATTGCTTGCTGGAAATTGTAGTTCATCTGACAAAATCTGTAAGCAAGGGGCAACACCCTCTGGAAGTTCAGCTGTTGTAAAACTACAACTCCCAGCATGCACAATTCGCTTCTATGGGAGTTCCAAGAAAAGCCTAACCAGTTTGCCTGCTGGGAGTTGTAGTTTCACAATACCTGGAGTGCCGGAGGTTGCAGAGCTTCAGGTTGTCTGGAACTGCTCAGGGAGGAAGACATGGCGGCAGTGTCACCTCTGTCCATGGGTTGTGTCAGGCAGTGCAGCTCTATTGAATTGAATGGGACTGTGCTGCAATACCAGACACAACCTGTAGACAGATGTGGCGCTGTGTCCCATGGGTTGTGTCAGGCAGTGCAGCTCTATTGAATTGAATGGGACTGTACTGCAATACCAGACACAACCTGTAGACAGATGTGGCGCTGTGTCCCATGGGTTGTGTCAGGTAGTGCAGCTCTATTGAATTGAATGGGACTGTGCTGCAATACCAGACACAACCTGTAGACAGATGTGGCGCTGTGTCCCATGGGTTGTGTCAAGTAGTGCAGCTTCATTGAATTGAATGGGACTGTGCTGCAATACCAGGCACAACCTGTAGACAGATGTGGCGCTGTGTCCCATGGGTTGTGTCAGGCAGTGCAGCTCTATTGAATTGAATGGGACTGTGCTGCAATACCAGGCACAACCTGTAGACAGATGTGGCGCTGTGTCCCATGGGTTGTGTCAGGCAGTGCAGCTCTATTGAATTGAATGGGACTGTGCTGCAATACCAGGCACAACCTGTAGACAGATGTGGCGCTGTGTCCCATGGGTTGTGTCAGGTAGTGCAGCTCTATTGAATTGAATGGGACTGTGCTGCAATACCAGACACAACCTGTAGACAGATGTGGCGCTGTGTCCCATGGGTTGTGTCAAGTAGTGCAGCTTCATTGAATTGAATGGGACTGTACTGCAATACCAGACACAACCTGTAGACAGATGTGGCGCTGTGTCCCATGGGTTGTGTCAGGCAGTGCAGCTCTATTGAATTGAATGGGACTGTGCTGCAATACCAGACACAACCTGTAGACAGATGTGGCGCTGTGTCCCATGGGTTGTGTCAAGTAGTGCAGCTTCATTGAATTGAATGGGACTGTGTCGCAATACCAGGCACAACCTGTAGACAGATGTGGCGCTGTGTCCCATGGGTTGTGTCAAGTAGTGCAGCTTCATTGAATTGAATGGGACTGTACTGCAATACCAGGCACAACCTGTAGACAGATGTGGCGCTGTGTCCCATGGGTTGTGTCAGGTAGTGCAGCTTCATTGAATTGAATGGGACTGTACTGCAATACCAGGCACAACCTGTAGACAGATGTGGCGCTGTGTCCCATGGGTTGTGTCAGGTAGTGCAGCTTCATTGAATTGAATGGGACTGTACTGCAATACCAGACACAACCTGTAGACAGATGTGGCGCTGTGTCCCATGGGTTGTGTCAAGTAGTGCAGCTTCATTGAATTGAATGGGACTGTACTGCAATACCAGGCACAACCTGTAGACAGATGTGGCGCTGTGTCCCATGGGTTGTGTCAGGTAGTGCAGCTTCATTGAATTGAATGGGACTGTACTGCAATACCAGGCACAACCTGTAGACAGATGTGGCGCTGTGTCCCATGGGTTGTGTCAGGTAGTGCAGCTTCATTGAATTGAATGGGACTGTTCTGCAATACCAGATGCATCCTGTAAACAGATGTGGCGCTGTGTCCCATGGGTTGTGTCAGCTATTGCAACTCGGCTCCTTTGAATTGAATGGGACTGTGCTGCAATACCAGACGCGACCTGAAGACTGGTGTGGCGCCGTTTTTGGAAAGGGCAGCCATGTTTTTCCATCCCTGTACTGAGGCTCCAATAAAGCTTGAGATCTACAGCATGTAAACTTCAGTAATGGCGAAAAGTTAGGTATCGGTCTCATGGCGGCACCGGCAAGTTGTGGTAAAAATGGCATTATGGCGACTGTTGTGAAAACTGACATTTTTTTTCCTTTGAGAGAAAGTAACAAGTGCGGCAATAGAAAATCTGACCATGTCATATAAACCAGTGCGGTCTGCTACTGGTACCAGTTTGGTTGCTATAGGCAACTGCTCGACGTTTCCTTTACTCCACACACCCCTTTTTTTTTTTTCCTGACAACTATTAAAATGTCCTAGCTGTCGGGGGTAGGGCCTCATGTATTCATGGCGGTCAGTATAAACGCCATTGTTTTGAAGACAATGACACCAGATACGCCATGAGGTAGGGAAGTCCTGCAAGAAGAGGTCACACGATTCACAATGGTTTCTAGGAGTTGTGTGAGAGCGTAAAAAAGCTGCACTGTGATTGGTTGCTATAGGCAACGAGGCCTAGTAGTCTGTGACAGCCTCTGTCGGTATGGCCTACTGCCAGTAAGAATGGAGGATTACTTACCTGCACATGAAAAGGAAAAATTGGGAAATTTAAGCCCCTCCCCTAAACGGCCAGAATACCCACAAAATGACCACTTTGGTGCAAGGCGGTTACCGGGATTGTCCCAGCAAAATCAGCACTGCCTTAGGGGTTTGTGACAAGTCTGGTCCATAGGGGAGATCAGGGCCTCGTGCCCACGACAGCGTCCACATTGCTGTCCGCGAGAATAGGACATGTTCTATAATCTGCGGCACAGACAGACGGACGCGCACAGCACACTGGTGACACCCATGTGCTGTCCGTTTTTTTTTGCGGACCCATAGCAATGAAGTGATCCATGTACAATCCGTAAAAAAGCAGATAGTACAGAAATGTAATATACGGTCATGTGCATGATCCCCTTAAATAAAACCGTTACCCCATTTAAAAAAAATAATAAGTTTCATTTAATCAATTTGGCACCTACTCGCCGACCACGCCAACGTTCCCACCCAGTTTTCAAAAGCTGTAAAAGTTGGCATTTTTTTGTGTAAAAGCGGCATAATTTTCTACCTGATTTACTGCAGAAGCCTTAAGGCTGGGTTCACACCTGAGCGTTTTACAGCGCGTTCCTACGCGCTGTAAAACGCTCGACAGGCAAAAACCAATGTTTCCCTATGGGCATGGTTCTCACCTGAGCGTTTTACAGTGCGTACGAACGCGCTGTAAAACGCCCTACGCCCCCAAGAAGTACAGGAGCTTCTTTGGGGCGTATTGTCGCGCGTTCCCGCCCATAGATTCATTGGATGCCTCTGTGGTCAATCACACAAATGCGCGTACTACGCGCGTTTCCAAAATACAAAAACGCCCCAAAATACGCCTCAAAAACGCCCGATAAAAACGCCTGTAAAAAGCGCTTATCGAATACGCTCAGGTGTGAACCCAGCCTAATACAGGGCTTGATAAATTCCTTCCTACGTTTACGTGTGGGGCACTGTATGCTGCCATTATTTGAGCACTGTATGGCGGTATTTACTTTGGCAATATGAGGTGCTGCTACTTAGGCACTGTATGGTATTATCTGTGGCGGTAGTATTGTTATCTATGCAGCTGTATGGCAATATTCTTTAGCTGATGTACGGCACTGATCTTTGAGGACCATATTGTATGGCGCTTATATTTGGCCGTAGTATGCTGGCGTTATTTGAACACTGTATGGCGGTATTTACTTTGGCAGTTTGAGGTTCTGCTACTTCAGCACTGTACAGTATATTATTTTTTTCTGGTAGTATTGCTATCTATGCAGCTGTATGGCGGTGTTATTTAGTGGATGTATGGTGCTGATATTTTGGGCTATGTTTTATGGAGCTTATATTTGGCCACAGTATGTTGGCATTTTTTGAGCATTGCATGGCAGTATTTACTTTGGCAGTGTGTGGCGCTGCTACAGTATATTATTTTTGGTGGTAGTATTGTTATCTATGCAGCTGTATGGCGGTGTTATTTAGCTGATGTATGGCACTGATGTTAGAGGACCGTGTTGTACGGTCCTTTTAATTGCACACTATATGGCATGTTTATTTGTACACTGTAAGGGCTGTTTCACACGAGCGGATGCCATGCGTGTCATCCTCAGCGTGAATGAACTTCAAGCCCCGCACTGAACAGCAGAAACGCTGAGCATTAACATGATTGTTGATCTTGAATGATATAAATGTAAGTGATATTCAGAGCTATACTCCTTGCCTCCCACTGATTGGTATGTGTGTCAGTCTTCACTGTAGTTTTTGGATTCTATTCATCAACCTGGAAGCCCAGGATTAGCAGTTTTAACCCGATGGCTTGTAATGCACGGTAATAATGGAAAGAAAATGTGAGGGGCGCGCGTCCAGGCTGTCCAAGAATCAGTCAGTAGACGGCACATGGAAAATTGGATCCTTGTCAGGACTGGATTTCCTACTGAATGCTTAAAAGCTTCGTGCTGTGTGGCCTCCTGTATGGGGAAAGTAGTGGGAAAGCCAACATGGCCGCCCTCTGTCCTTTACTGCAGAACTAGGCAGATTTGACATTCAGTATCCCGGGAAAGCTGGGTGAGGCCCCCCTGTGGTTGCCATAATGACGGCCTTTCATCTCATCACCCAGCTTTCCTCAAAATGGAATGGAAGATGACACAAGGAAATCGGGGGATTTTTTGGGTTGACTTTTCTACTTTTTTTCCCCCTAAGAATGTCTGTAATATTAGACTATTCATACGGGACGTATTGATTGTCCGCCCTGCGCCCCCGTCTCGACTTTCTTTCTCGCGCGGTGTAAGGTCCAGAGGTCTTTCTTTTCTCTCGCACGCAGTAATCAGGAAATTTGAGTCACTTCCATTCACTGCAGTTGTTTTTCATGTCGGCTGCCATTGATTTAGTAATAACGGCAATATCCCCGCTTAATGACTGCCAACACAGGAAGTTTTTGGCCTGCGTAATAACAATATAGATAGAGCGCTGGAAACAAGGGGGCGGGTGGAGCGCACTGCTGTGATCAGCCTGATAAAGTTCTCATCCACTATCTGTCTGCAACCTGCGGCGGAGTGAAAGGCTTGTTAGAAAAACATGGCTGCTTTCTTCCAGGAACGGCGCTGCACCTGTTCACAGGTTGTGTCTGGTATTGCAGATCAGCCCCATTCGCACCAGTTGCAATACCACACACAACCTGTGGACAAGAGTGGTGCTGTTCTTAGAAGGACACTTGTGCTTTTACAGATTTTTTTTTTTATTAAATTTTTTTACAATTTGTTCCATTTTTACAGCACCTGTTTTGGCACCATATTTTGTACATTTTTCATTCTTATTTCTTAAGTTTTTTTGTTAAAGGGAACCTGTCGCCCTTGGCATGATGTTATGCAGCTGGGGTTCTGGGTCACAAATCTGCCCACAACAAACCCTTCTGTCTCTGCAGAAGAAAGTAAATGAGATTTGAAGTTATCAGGAGAAGAGTCCGGGACTCTTCACGAGTGCCATCAGGTGCATGTATGTGCAAGAATGGTGCACCTCTCTTCACGGCACACGCAACACACATGGGTTACATGCACAGTGAAGGAAGTTGCGCCATCCCATGCTTCATCGGCGCAATGCGCATGCACCCAGTGCCGCTGGGGAAGGCTCTTCTACTGGTAGTTTTGAATTTTATTTTCTCTCTAAGAGTGAATACTCCCCAAACCTCCTCCCCCCTCCAGTGCCTGGACAGTACTTACCTGGTTCCCGAAACGGTTTCCTCCTGGATCGCTCCACATCGTCTTCTCATATCCCCTGCCTGCAGGAATCAACATTCATCGACGGAGGGGGTGCAGCCAATAGCAGGCTACGGTGGTGGCGTAACACATGAAACAAGGGGGCAGGTCACTGCCACGGCCTGCTTTTGGCTGCACCCCCTCCGTAGACGGATTCACTCTTGGATAATTCCCTTTAATGTAAAATTGAGAATCATACTTCATTTAGTACATGACAGTCTCTTTGTAACAAAGCCAGAACCAGCCCCGTACCTCACATGGATCCAGAGATCTCCCCATTCATTGCTCCGATTGCTCTGCTTTCTCAGGGGATGTGTCCTTTTTGCTGCAGATGGTGGCAGTTGAAGGATGGAACTGAGCATGTGAGTCCATGAAGGATGGAACTGAGCATGTGAGTCCATGAAGGATGGAACGGAGCATGTGAGTCCATGAAGGATGGAACGGAGCATGTGAGTCCATGAAGGATGGAACGGAGCATGTGAGTCCATGAAGGATGGAACGGAGCATGTGAGTCCATGAAGGATGGAACGGAGCATGTGAGTCCATGAAGGATGGAACGGAGCATGTGAGTCCATGAAGGATGGAACGGAGCATGTGAGTCCATGAAGGATGGAACGGAGCATGTGAGTCCATGAAGGATGGAACGGAGCATGTGAGTCCATGAAGGATGGAACGGAGCATGTGAGTCCATGAAGGATGGAACGGAGCATGTGAGTCCATGAAGGATGGAACGGAGCATGTGAGTCCATGAAGGATGGAACGGAGCATGTGAGTCCATGAAGGATGGAACGGAGCATGTGAGTCCATGAAGGATGGAACGGAGCATGTGAGTCCATGAAGGATGGAACGGAGCATGTGAGTCCATGAAGGATGAAACGGAGCATGTGAGTCCATGAAGGATGGAACGGAGCATGTGAGTCCATGAAGGATGGAACGGAGCATGTGAGTCCATGAAGGATGGAACGGAGCATGTGAGTCCATGAAGGATGGAACGGAGCTTGTGAGTCCATGAAGGATGGAACGGAGCATGTGAGTCCATGAAGGATGGAACGGAGCATGTGAGTCCATGAAGGATGGAACGGAGCATGTGAGTCCATGAAGGATGGAACGGAGCATGTGAGTCCATGAAGGATGGAACGGAGCATGTGAGTCCATGAAGGATGGAACGGAGCATGTGAGTCCATGAAGGATGGAACGGAGCATGTGAGTCCATGAAGGATGGAACGGAGCATGTGAGTCCATGAAGGATGGAACGGAGCATGTGAGTCCACCTCAGTGTGGTGGACAGAGAATTTAGAAAAAGAACAAACAGCAGGTGGTGCTATACAGATAGATTTAATTTAATCAACCAGTGTCCATACAAAAAAAAATTCAGATCCAGGTGCTGGTTTGAAAACTGTAGAACACCTTTCATGAGATAAGCCCTTTAAGATACACTGAAGCCAAAAAGAGATGGAGCCCTACAGGCATCAGTCTGGACACAGAGCAACTTTCTAATATGCACCCTGTCCCATTTCTGCCTGGAGGAGAGGGGGAGATGTGAGGGCAGTGCCCTTCTATATGCAGTTTTTATAGGATAGGTTAGTGGTTCTCTTGCTGTTGCAGAACTATGTACAACTCCTTGTATGCCCTGACAGCCTGTGACTGTCAAAGCATGCTGGGAGTTATAGTTTTGCAACAACTTTCGAGCCACAGGTTGGAAAATAGCTGCTTCTTCACATGATAGAGAACTTGCCTATGATGGAAACATCCACGCTCGGCCACCATCAGTCTGTACGTTGTTAGCGCAGCATCAGGCGACTGCGAGGTCACGTTCTTGGTTTGTCATCAGTATGTGTGTTCAGTTTTTGATCTTGTGTCCACATGTGGGAGATTTCTTCTTCTTCTAGGTATCAGGCTTTGTATCGCTATGGTTAACGTGATATCTCTCTTCTCTTCAGCCATCTACAACTTCCAGACATCACATGAAGAAGAGCTGAGCCTTCAGGTGGGAGACACAGTCCAGATCTTTGAGACCTATGAAGGTGAGTGCTTAGACTGGTTCTCCAAGGTCTCCAAAGGAGATACTTTACAACATGGTTTTATCTGTTAGCTACAGGGGTAATTGACCATGGTGGATGGGAACTTCTGAATCTCCTTTGCTTCCCTGAAGATCCACCCATGGACTGTGGGATGACTTGTGTCAGTCTTTAGTTTTCTGACCAGAACTTAGGGCTTTAGCAAGAGCTCTTGGGTCCTATTATCCCTTTATCTACCATAATTCTGATGTCGGAGAAATCTTTGGATTCCTTCGGGACCTGGGTGCAAATCCCCCCTCTACTCTACCTATAGCTACATATCTGGTATTTTGCTGCTCCCCTGACTCCCGATCTTTTTTTGCATTGCTCCTGTACCTAATGGGAGTGGTTTTATTACAAAAAATAAAAAAAAGTTTCTTGGAACGTACACAGAACATCCCTGACTTTTTCTTTAGTTCTTCTGGACATTTTATCGCTTCACTCTGGACTGTCCAAAACTATCCTCAATGTGAGCTCTTGCTTGTTAGGTCTAAACTAAGTTCCTCCTATCCTATATGTTTGCAGCTTACCTACTTCTTGGCCTTTTCAAACTATATAATATCTGGGTGACATAAATGTCATCCCTTTGGTGTGGTGCCCAGACATTTTAGGAGCAGAATTCAAGACCGGTTAAAGGGGTTGTCTCATCTCAATCATTGATGGCATATCACTAGAATATGCCATCAATGTCAGATAGGTGTGGGTCCCAGATATGGGACCCAAACCTATCTCTGGAACGGGCCCCTCGAAGTGAAGGAGAGAGCACCGTGCATGTGCAACCTTCCCCCATTCACCACTATGAGAGTTCCAAAAATAGCCGAATGTGGCCGTGCATGCGTGGTGTGCTCCCCTGCCCTTCGAGGGACCTCTTCTGGAGATAGGTGTGGGTCCCAGACGTGGGACTGCTATGGGACTTCTGAGAATAGCTGAGCATGCTCCCTTGGTTATTTTTGGAACTCCCGTAGCAGTGAATGAAGAGCACCTGCGCATGCGCGGCTGTGCTCTCCTTTGCTTTAAGGGCATCGTTCTGGAGATAGGAGCGGGACCGCCACCTATCTGACTCTGATGGCATGCTATAGTTATATGCTATCAAAGTCTGAGGTGAGACAGCCCCTTTAACCTCCGAATGGCTGTCCCATAAAAAAGGACAGGACAGGAGGTTATTTTCGTCACAGGTGGTCACGCATATCTGATGCTGCTCCATCCAGCTCCATGGGGCTGCCGGAGATGGCAGGAGATGGCTGAGTTCTATGCTCCACTATCTCCGGTGGTCTCATAGAGCTGAATGGATGTTCACAACTGCCTGCTCCATCCAAACAGAGGAACATGGGGGCCCCCCATTTTTATGATCAGTGGGGACCCCAGCGATCAGAGTCCTGCCGATCAGCCTCTTACCCCCTATCCTGTCCTGGGAAGGGGCCTCTGTTTTGGTCTACCCTTCAGTCTTCTGTGAGGGCATCATTTAGATTTCATCCACTTTTTGTACAAGAGGAAATAGACAGGTACAGCCGCCTGCCATCCATTAGTGCCAAGGAGGAAGCAAATATTGAGCCAAAGCAAATACCAGACCAAACATGGGGGAATTTACTCTCGAGATTATTAAGGACTCTCCGTGACTGCTGCTGACAGACCGAGGAATCAAAAAAGGCAAAAACAGGACCCTACATGTTCTCACTCCACCTCCTTTAAATGCCAGGTCCAAATGAGGCTCAGTGGGCCTCATTGTGTCTCCTGCGTGAATCTGAGCTGAGTCAATAGGAACATGTGGCTTTGAAGAGCTAATTATCAGAAGAGGAACTTTGTGATTATAAAAATAAAAATGCCTGGTAGATCATGGTGGACATAGAGCCACATGAAGGAATTTGGAACCAGGACTAGAGCTGGGTCATAGAGGTGACAACATGAGCAAGTGATTAAAAGACAGTTTCAAAAACCAGGCCGATCAGAATGGAAGGATCCACTTTGTCCAGTCATTTTCTCAGCAGAAGGTTCTGTTGGACACCATAGACCTTAGACCAGAGGTGCACAATCCATGATCTGGGTTTGACACAAAAACCTCTCTAAGAACATGGTGGTGACCAGCCTCTGTAATGGCGGAAAGTGGTCAATGATAGCTGGCAGAGGAAGGGCTTAAAGTACATGAGTTCTAGCCCCCAATATTAATACTGACAGTAGAGTGCCCCCAGTTGTGCTAGGAGAGTTCCTGCCATTATTCCTGCTCCCATTCTAAAAGGGGTTTTCTGAGATTTTGATATTGATGACCTATTCTCAGGATAATCAATATCTGATAGGCCGGGGTCCGACTCCCAGCATCCCTGCTGATCAGCTGTATGAGGAAGGCCGAGGCTCTCCATGAGTGCTTAGACCTTTCCTTAGGCCTTTGACGTCACGTTCATTGGTCTCACGGTCTAGATGCAGCTCAGTCCAATTCAAGTGAATGGGGCAGAGCTGCGATACCAGGCACAGCCACTCTCCAATGGATGGCGCTGTACTTGGTGAGCTGCGGGGAGCACTGCCACCTCTTCAAACAGCAGCACCGATCGGAGGCTGAGGCATGAAGCGCTGTTTGCAGGAAGTAGATGATCCATTTGTTCTCTTGACTGATAACTGAACAGCTTGGTGGGGACAGACGATAAATCCATCTACTTCTGTCTCCTGCATAGCCAATACCGAGATAGTCGGGGGAAATCACTGGGGACTGCAGTGAAGGGACAGCTCTACAGTCTAATGACCCGACAAACAGCTCCTCATATCTCAGCTTCTTATGTGTAAGTGTAACGTGTGGGAAGAAGGGACTGGAGTCAGGTTCAGTCTCGGCATCACTGCCGCTCTTACATGAGCTGGGTCTGACATTAATCCTATTATTGCTGACGTTCAGGTGTAACCCCAGCAGGATGGAATCCGTACATGTATGTAATTCATGATCACATGGCAACAACAGCCGTGCACTAACAGCTGGGATCAAAAAAGACTCCGATCCCGGCCATTTACACCCTGAAGCTCTGCCATAAGTGCAGACAGAAGGAGGGGTCTCCCTCTGTCCTGTCTACAATGTGATTTCCATCTGATGACTAGGAGGTCCCCAGGACTGTCTAGTAATGGTGTCTCAGGCCTTACCTTAGGTGACTGTGCCGCTATATGGCTTGTCCTACAGGCATCGGGACTTCACTGCTGCTTCCACTGTATAGTGGACCCCGAACTGGTCAAGTGAATGGGATCAGCCTTGCAGTAACCAGCCCTGGCCACTACAGACTGGATGGCGCTGTGATATTCTGGTGCCTGTTTTCAGCACCCGGAAGGTCCTACACACATTCTGGTGCCGGAAGTGGGACCCCTACCAGGCTGATATTGATGACCTGTCCTAAGGATCGGTCATTAATACTTCCATTCTGGAGAACCCCTTTTAAAAATAGAAATAATATACAGCTGACGAAATGTTAGGAGGCAAAACGGATAAATCATATGTCCTTAAAGGGGTTGTCTTCACTGCTAGTGTGTACTGGCATAGAAACCTGCTCAATCGCCTCCGGGTTTACTTTCATGGAGTTACGCCCACACTCTCCACCCCAGTGCCTATTGCTAGCGATGTATAGAAGTGCATCCAGGGAAGCGCTGGACGTCCTGTACCTGCACTGACTGTTTTCAGCGCATGCGCAGTAGAAGGCGGAAGCGCCATCTTGGAAGGCTATGGCCACTACTCTTATTTATGTCGCTACCCATGGGCATCAGATGGGAAGCAGCTCCATGCGGGTTGAGGCAAGCCCAGAAGTGATTAGCCAATACACAGTAATATATGGCGTTGTGAAATTTACGTAGAAAGCGCACAACCCCTTTAAGGCCAAAACTGGCTTTTGTCCTTCAACGGGATACTGTACATATCAGTTTTCACTGAGAAAATTCATTTTTTGTCTCATGAAAGTGATACCATTTTCCAATATACCTTGTATACCAATTCCTCATGGTTTTCAAGATCTCTGCTTGCTGTCATTTTGAGAAGAACCGGGATTGGTTACATCCAGCGTATAAACAACCATCCTGGTCACGTGACAGACATACAAAAAATGCACAGCCCAGTTCAAGACGCCACGGTATATTCACATGCAGAGGTCCATGCGCAGGCTGCCGTGTGTGAACATGCCCTATAGAAGTCGGATTGTGGAGTCAGTCCTCACTCCCCATTGATTCTTCTGACCTTCAGTGTCAGCGGAGAAATCTCTCATCTACACCCACCCTCCTCCCGGAGCAGAATGTGGTCATTGTACACAAACGCGTAAGCGTTAACCCCTTGTGTGCTGGACGGCCTGTGCCAAGAGGAGCTTGGCATTTCTGTGGTCTGTATATTGTAATACTATGGCTTGGTGAGTGGTTGTTTCAGGGAATGTGTCTTCAGAAAATGACCTACCCAATCGCGTTCTTAGTTAACATATCTTTTTCTAATTTTTCATGTTATTCCTATATTATAAAACAGACATAAATTGCTGCAGTTTTCGCACTGGCCACTATGTCTAATGATAGGTGCCAGGTCTTGGTCTGTACAGATCCTTTTACTGCAGTTATCTGCTTATCTGTCATTTTAAGCCTGCCTGTAATTATATCACCTCTGTGGACAGATAACACAGGATCCACCATTCACAATAGGTGATATCGCAGCTTATCTGCTCCCTCCTGACCTCTGCACAGGTCACAGAGCATGCCCAGAAAACTCTACCATAGAAGTCAATGAGGTCCCCTCCTGACCATTGTGTCTACGGCTGTCGTATCTGTCGGTTCCACGACCCCTTTGCCGCCTGCGGAGTCGTCACATCCAGGTGGAGAATGAATGTAGAAGTGGCGCACCTCTCTCCATACACTTCTCTAGGAGTCACAGAAGTGAATGGCGAGTTGTACACCGGTGCGGCCACCTCCTCTCCATATATTTTCTGCCCGGAAGCAGCACTAGTGGCCACTTCACGGGGGCCTGGCAGCCCCTGTTTTGGAGAGATATTCAGATCCCACCTCCCACAGTCCTGTGGATATTTCATAGAAGTCTGAGATGGGACTAGCCCTTTAAACCAGGCACACTGCATGGTTGGGTTGATCCTGCCGATTAAAATAAGACTTCGCTACATAATAAAGGCTATTTGCTGAAGTGAGACGACCCCTTTTATTCTCTTGACGAGCATCTTTCTTCATGATCAACCCTATTAAACCAGGCACCCTGCATGATAGGGTTGATCATGCTGATTTAAAACATTACATTGCTTATGTCTGTACGATGCACCGTTCCACAGAAAACCTAATTTATATTAGTACGCTAAATTAGCTAGTTGGAGCACCGAGGGAGCGGCCAGAGCCCTTGGAGGACCAGTTAGTGAACACCCCTGCAGCCTCAGCCACTCTTCGCTTCCCCTTTTCCCTGAGATATACAGCCCTGTCAATCCAGGGTAAAGAGGAGTGGCTAAGCCCGAGGGGGTGTATATAAACTGGTCCTCCAAGGGCTCTGGCCGGCCACTCAGTGCTCCAACTAGCTAATTAGCATATTAATAAAAATGCAGTTTTCTGTGGAACGGTGCGTCATAATAGGGTTGATCATGCTGAAAGATGCTCGTTAACAAAATTAAAGGGGTCGTCTCACTTCAGCAAATAGCATTAATCATGTAGAGAAAGTTAATACAAGGCACTTACCAATGTATTGTGATTGTCCATATTGCTTCCTTTGCTGGCTGGATTCATTTTTCCATCTCATGATACACTGCTCGTTTCCATGGTTACGACCACCCTGCAATCCAGCAGCGGTGGTCGTGCTTGCACAATATAGGAAAAAGCACCAGCCTATGTGAGCTCCTACGGTCTCGGCCACCAAATAGGCCGGCACTTTTTCCTACAGTGTGCAAGCACGACCACTGCTGCTGGATTGCAGGGTGGTCGTAACCATGGAAACGAGTAGTGTATAATGTGATGGAAAAAGGAAGCAATATGGAGAATCACAGTACATTAGTAAGTGCCTTGTGTTAACTTTCTTTACATGATAAATGCCACTTGCTGAAGTGAGACGACCCCTTTTAGCAACTTTGCAACTAATCTTGATTTAAAAAGCTCCCATCGCTTCGGGTATATGGCTCTGTGCAGATCTATTTGTCGCTATAGACTGCATGCAAACCCTGTGTAGTCTGATCTCGCAGTCACGCTCCCTCCAATCTACATTTTGCTAAAGTGATGAATGTATGTTAGTAGCTGCTCCATGTATTCTGAGGAGGAGCAGCAGTAGTGCTCTGGTAGGCTTCACCTACCTGCTTCTTCTATTCACACAGCCGAGGAAAATGTATCATACGTACTGGAGCAACAGTAAAGGGGTTGTCCGCTGTGGGCACGCCCATTTGTTACAAGGGTCTCTCCAAGATAAGCTTATCGCAGATTAAATCTGTGGAAGAACCTAGCAGCAAGTGTCCAGTTTCCCTACAGCACCCCCACAGGGGAAATGAAGCATTGCATGGTGCTTTGTTTTGCCCTACAACGGTGCATTTCTCGCCAATATCACATGCACCATTATAATGCTGTAGTCACAGTGTATTGTAGGTAGGCAGTGTCTTACTACTTTTAATAACCGTCTGTTTTGGACCTGTTTACAGGTTGGTACAGAGGATTCACATGGAGGAACAAATCAAAGAAGGTGAGTAATCTGTGGGGGGTCTGATGGTTTTGTCTTCTTCTGGTCATATGCTGTTTTTGAGATTATAATCTGGTTACTAGTGACAGATAAAAACAAAGCATGCTGGGTCCTTCCCCTTCTTTGCCCTTACAGTAGTTCAGTGCCAAGTCGTGTTACCATAGTTAGTCAGTGTACCCTTGCCACCAATCTGTTTAGCATTGAGCTGGGGTGGCTAAAGCAGGTTGGCAGTAATTAGGCCATCCTACCTCCTTTGTAGCCTGCAGTATTAATTAGATTTTTGTAAAGATAAATTTGTTAAAGTACCACATTATCCTATCTGTGCCAGTGCAGTGTACCTATTAGCCACCCCAGCACGGAACTGGGGTGGCTAAAGTAGGTTGGCAGTAATTGAGCCATGCCACTATTTTCATATCTGCAGTATTATTGTCATGGATGATGTTGCAGATAGCTGGAACTTATGAATAAACGTCCGACTGGCTTGATCCCAAACTAAGGAGCATATAGGTGAGCCCTATAAAACCCTAAGAGCTCTCCCTGACTGCTATGCCCATGCAAGGGTCTCAATGGTAGACGATTGCATGCCCATGTACCTAAGACTGTGTGACACCTGAAAACCCTATAATAGTGAGGGGACACGACCACCGGCTCCCTGCACTTAATACGGACGGAGTCAGGGTCACCTAGAATCAAGCCAGCAATGAAACACAATACATGAAAAGACTTATCTGAGTAAACAGCAGCAGCAGCCTCCAGCAGTGAACACTTCATCCAGGAAGTAGCATAAACCGCAAAGTGAGGCAGTATGGGAGGGAATATAAAGGGAGACGATTAGTCTAAATAGGTGACACCTGGGAGAAGGAAAGGAGATGACAAAGAGAAACCAAAACAAAGAACATCATGCAAGAGGTAGAGAAGGACGTCTGCCAGACCTTCTCACAGAACTGGCGGTGACAATTATTTAGATTTTTCTAAAACATAATGTTGTTAAAGTGCCTTGCTAACTGGTAGGTGCCATGCCCTGTATATTGAATAGTCAGTGTACCTCTAGCCACCAGTCTGTTTAGCATGGATCTGGGGTGGCGAAAGTACATTGGCAGTAGTCATGCCATGCCACCATCTATGTAGGCTGCAGTATTAATTACATTTTTCTAAAAATAAAATTGTGAAAGTACCTCGCTAACCTGTAGTTGCCATGCCCTGTATATTGAATAGTTAGTCAGTGTACCTCTAGCCACCAGTCTGTTTAGCATTGAGCTAGATTTTTCTAAAAATACATTTATTAAAGTACTTTATTAAGCCATAGGTGCTATGCCCTGTACATATCGGCCATTTACCCCTCTGGATAGTGGATAAGTGTCTGATCAGTGGGGGTTGCCATCAATCATGAGAACGGGAGTCCTGTGTCACCACATATGGATAGGAGATAAGTTTCAGTACTGGAACATCCCCTTTAAGGGGTTCATTTTGACTTTTGATTTCCATGTGTCAACCCATCATCAGCCTTTTATAATCCCATTTACAAACTCTAGGTTGCCATTAACCCCAATCCCGTAGTCTGCTGATAGATATGCAGCCTCGCAAGTTATTACCACCTATGGCTAAAAAAAAAAGAGATTCCAATAAGACCTGTATATTAGGGAATTGCCATTTGTGCAATTCTCTGGTATATTATCACATTCACTAAACTGAGCTAATCTGCCCAATCTTCAGGCTGACAGATAATGTCCTTTAATCTCTGGGCGGTTGAGATTTAGCACAGATGCCGTGATCACGAGGAGATGATGCGTGGAAAATGAAAGCCAGAAAAAAATCTGGTCCTTCTGGTCCGCTCGTCTTCTCCACCCTTGAGTGATGATATTCAAGTAAATCCAGTCATTAGCCATATGTTCGTCAGTGAGGTATTATGGTTAGATGTTTTGTCATGTACGGATCATACAGATGTAGCAGAGCTGAAATTGTTAAATGCTTCAATGTTCTTCTGATGTAAATCGGGCTGTTTAGTCTGCAGTAGTAATTATATTTTCATAAAGTTGTTAAAGTAATCTTCCAAGCACAGACCCCAGAGGTGCAAACTACTGTCCCACCGTGGGTGTATCGTGGCAGAGATGCCAAGCTAAAAAGGCATAAAAAGGGAGCGGGCTTAGAAAAGTGCTGGGAGCCTCTTTCATTCTAGCATACCTGGCTCTAAAAACAATGGGGGGTTGGACTGGCGCGCCAGGAGACCTGCCCCAAACCCACCCTAGAACCACTTCTAGACGAGGTTTACATGAACCCTATCCATTGTCGTGCTGGTACCAGTCAAATGTGCTGGAATTGTCCCTGAAAATTCGGAACTATCCCGTCAAATTCATGACTGTTGCCGATTTCCCAGTAAGCTGGGGCTCTGCCACTACAACGGCGCTCAGACCCACCATAAGGTCTTGTAGGTATAACCCAAAGTAGAAGTTGACCATGAAGAAGTCACCTGCAGCTGAGGTTTAGGACCATTTTGGGCAATTTTACTAAAGACCCATTATCAAAACTGTATTTGTTGCCCATAGCGGCCAATCGGAGCTCTGTTTTCCTTTTTTCTACAGAAGTTTAAGAAATAAATGGCTCTCCCGACTCCCCCATACACCTACGCCTTCAGCTGTCAATGGAGAAAGAGGAGAAACATCTAGAGTTGGGAGCCCCCCAAACACATTATCTGCCGAGCATGGCAAACAGCTGACAATACTCTAATGTGTATGGGGCCTTGAGACAGTTTTGCAAAGTGAGGCCCTTAGATGTCACTTGGTCTTTTTGTGCATTGACACTAGCCATGACTCAGTGGATCACTGCAAAGGGTTAATTTGATGCTGCAGAGTCAAATGTAGAGATTTGTTTTGGTTAAAGTACTTATTTCATTATGCACTATGTATCCCAAATGGGCAACACATAGTTAACACCGGCAGCTTTGGTCCAGTTGCCTGGGTGATGGACTGGTCCTGCCCCTGGTTAGTGAGTGTCTAGTCATCAGAGCTAGTGAAGTGTGTGTGTGAGCCCAGTCCAAGGAACCTACATCCTCGAGACTGAAAGCTGCCCGTAAAAGCAACTGAACTGAGAGACTACCCCCAGAGAGAAAGAGAGCCTGAAACCAGTAAGGTACTGCACGTCTATGGCAATAAGACTTTACTGCTTGTGGAAAGGGCATGATGCTTCTGAGCCCACACACTTTGAGACATGGTGGCCATCCAGATCTAAGATTTGCACCCCGCAACTGCGAAATGCAGAAAGAGTTAAAAAGAACAGAATTGCACGACTGTGGTTATTTGGGGAGATTGCAGAGTGTACTTATTGCGAGACAGGGAGAACTACTATGACCATCATTACTGTCTGTACACAGCTATAGGAAGAAGACTACTCTGTAACATAATTTGGAATTGTGCCTATTGCTGCTATATGTACTACAACTCCCATTATCTATTTAGTGATGAGAAACTTTATTTACTGTAACCAAATGGGCTTGGTCATTGACTCCACCACCCATTCGCCGGCCTCTACATCTACCCTCCTGCCTTGCACCCCTCTGCCTAACTTTAAAGGGCATCCCAGCCATCACCAGGTAGGAGCCCCAGAAAGTCCAGGGTGTGCCCCAGGGGAAGAAAGGCTGCACCCTCCATTCACTGCATTGCCCCTGGGAGCATTGGAGCCACCGTGAACCACCACTACTCCCATAAGTGCCGCAACTACCACTCCCCTCCTCCCGGCTCTTCCCCTGTGGCATATCTTTACTATACTATATACCGGTAGTTACATATGCATCGCTTCTGTAACATGAAGGGTGGGCCTTGAGATCATATACTCTGCGGATGGTGCACCCAAGTTACCTCAGTCCGTCACTGGAACCAGTGACCCGTCAAACCATCGGTGGAGATCCTGGGTTATGAACCCATTCACATATTGGGGAAGTTTCATTAATGTGGTGTTGCAACTTATAGTGCATTCCCTATTTGTGGCCTAATTTTTAAGTGTTTTTTTTTTTGTACTTTTCGTCACTTTTTAACCATTTCGGGACTGCCCATTGATGATATACTTCTGGGCGTTCCATGCTTCTCTTGCAAAGATGGCAGCTGCATGCCAATTGTAGGTCAGTGACAGCCGGGACCCCACAGAGAAGGCAGAGACTGTAGACATGGCGCTCAATGAAAGGGGTCCTTCTGCTTCCTGCTGGGTCATCTGTCCCCGAGACCGTGAATGCCCAACAGTGTGTTGTCTGCCGGGAGCTCGGGTTCGGCATATTGCGGATCGGATTGACAGATTACTGGGTGGGGCTGGGGAAGACCCGGCGGTCATGGTACACATTGGCACCAATGACAAAGTCAGGGGGAGATGGAAGGTCCTTAAAAAATGATTTTAGGGAACTAGGAGAGAAGCTCAAGTCCAGGACCTCCAAGGTAGTGTTTTCAGAAATACTACCAGTGCCACGAGCGTCACCAGAGAGACAACGGGAGCTTAGGGAGTTAAATAAGTGGCTCAGAAGCTGGTGAAGGAGGGAAGGGTTTGGGTTCATGGAAACTGGGCCGACTTCTCTGTCGGTTACAGGGTCTACAGTAGGGACGGGCTGCACCTTAATGGGGAGGGTGCAACTGCCCTGGGAGAAAAATGGTTAGACGGCTGGAGGATCTTTTAAACTAGGATCTTGGGGGAGTGTGGGGGGGGGGTCAAACTAATAAGGGGGTAGATAGTGTAGATAGAGAGTGGGTTATAGGAGGGGACAGTGGGGATTTAGTGGGGGCTGGGGTTAGTGAGGAAAGTAGAGAGAAGACTGGGCAGAACTATACACTTATGAAAAATAGAACTGCTGGTAACAAGAACCTGTTACATACAAACATCAACCAAGGTAACCCAAAAATCCTGGATATTCACTTTAGAGGTAATAGTAATTTAAAATGTATTTTCACAAATGCCAGAAGTCTAGCTAGCAAAATGGGTGATCTGGAGGCTATGGTACTAGAAGAACACATAGATGTAGTTGGTGTGGCTGAGACATGGTTGGACTCTTCACATGACTGGGATGTTAATATTGAGGGTTTTACACTATTTAGGAAAAACAGGATCAATAGAAAAGGTGGTGGCGTCTGCCTGTATGTGAGGAGTGATCTGAAGACAAGTGTGAAAGAGGCAATTGTGGGTGAGGATGGTGAGGATGTGGAAACCTTATGGGTGGAAGTACAAAGGGATATAAACACTGAAAAAATAATACTTGGTGTAATCTATAGACCTCCTAACATCACAGAGGAGTTAGAAGCTCAACTGTACAACCAAATAGAACAGGCGGCACAGGCTGGTACAGTGGTCATAATGGGAGATTTTAACTTCCCAGACATTGACTGGGGTCATGGTTCTGCCTCAACTGCAAAGGGCAGGATCACTTTATGGGCCAGTTTGTAGAAGCTCCCACCAGGGGCGATGCTCTGTTGGTCTGGTAATCTCTAATGATGCAGAGCTTGTTGGAAATGTTACTGTTAGCGAAACACTGGGTAATAGTGACCACAATATAATTATATTCCCCCTACACTATAAGAAGCAAACGCTGTCAGGCAGAGCAAAGACACTGAATTTCAAAAAGGCTAATTTCCCTGGGTTGAGGGCAGCATTTCAGAGCATAGACTGGGAGCAGCTACTGTCACATAATAATACTGAGGATAAATGGGAGAGCTTCAAATCCACATTGAGTAATTGCACTAAAAAATGTATTCCTTTAGGTAACAAGTTTAAACAGCTAAAATTAACCCCCCCCCCCCCCATGCTGACAACTACTGTAAAAAGGGCAATAAAAGACAAAAAAAGGGCATTTAAAAAATACAAATCTGAGGGGTCAGCTGGAGCGTTTGACGAATACAAAGGGCTTAATAAAATCTGTAAAAAGGAGATAAAATTAGCAAAATTACAAAATGAACAGCAGGTAGCAAAAGAGAGCAAAACAAATCTCAAAAAATTCTTTAAATATATAAATGCTAAAAAAAAAAAAAAGGTCCGAGCAGGTAGGTCCCCTAAATAATGGTAAAGGGGGGGGGGGGGGGGGGGGGCTAGTCACTGAAGAAAAGGAAAAGGCAGAGTTACTAAATGTTTTTTTTTTTTTTTAGCTCTGTTTATACAAAAGAAGAGAAAGGAGCTGATATCTGTGGCGCCGGGGCTGTTAGTACATCCAGTAATATACTCAATTGGCTAACTGTAGATATGGTCCAAGAGAAGTTAAAGTAAATGTGAACAAGGCTCCAGGTCCAGATGGATTACACCCAAGAGTGCTTAAAGTACTCTGTTCAGTTATTGCTGTGCCCCTGTTTATAATTTGTAAAGATTCTCTAGGAACTGGTACAGTGCCAAGTGATTGGCGCAAGGCAAATATGGAGCACATATTCAAAAAAGGATCTAGGTCCTCCACAGGTAATTATAGACCAGTTAGTTTAACGTCTGTTGTGGGAAAAATTAAGGACTCTTAAGGGACTACAGGAGTATGTGACTGTAAATAATATTAGAAGTGATAACCAGCATGGGTTTACCAAGGACAGAAGTTGTCCGACTAACCTGATTAGTTTTTGAGGAGGTAAGTAGTAGCCTGGACAGAGGGGCGGCTGTGGATGTAGTGTTTCTGGATTTTGCAAAGGCTTTTGATCCTGTCCCTCATAGACGTTTAATAGGTGAAGTAAGGTCTATTGGCTTGGAAAGAATAGTCTGTAATTGGATTGAAAACTGGCTGAAGGTCCGTGTCCAGAGAGTTGTGGTCAATGATTCCTATTCAGAAGGGTCCCAGGTTATAAGTGGTGACCCCAAGGTTCAGTGCTGGGCCCTCCATTATTAATTTATTAATGATATCAAGGATGGGGTTAATAGCACCATATCTATATTTGCAGATGACACTAAGCTGTGTAGTGCTGTGCAGTCTATGGAAGATGTCCATAAACTACAAGCTGACTTGAACACTCTGAGTGATTGGGCATCAACTTGGCAAATGAGGTTCAATGTGGACAAATGTAAAGTTATGCATCTTGGTAGTAATAATCTCCGTGCTTCATATGTCCTAGGGGGTGTAACACTGGGAGAGTCACTTATAGAGAAGGATTTGGGTGTTCTTGTGGATGGTAGATTTAAAAACAGCATACAATGTCAATCAGCTGCTTCTAAGGCCACCAGGATATTGTCATGAATTAATCAAGGCATGGACTCGCGGGGCAGGGATGTGATATTACCACTTTACAAAGCGCTGGTGCGGCCTCATCTGGAATATGCAGTTCAGTTCTCGGCACCAGTCCATAGAAAGGACGCTCTGCAGCTGGAAAAAGTACAGAGGAGAGCGACTAAACTGATAAGGGGAATGGAGGGTCTTAGTTATGAAGAAAGATTAAAATAATTGAATTTATTTAGTCTTGAGAAGAGACGTCTAAGGGAGGACATGATTAACCTGTACAAATATATAAATGGGCCATACAAAAAATACGGTGAAAAGTTCAGTCTCCAGAAGCGTCAAAGCTTCTTTACTGTAAGAACTGTGGATCTGTGGAATAGACTTCCTCAGGACGTGGTCACAGCAGGAACAATGGACAGTTATAAAAGGGTTTAGATTAATTCTTAAAAGTAAATGACATTAAAGCTTATAAAATGTGTAGAAATCTGAGTCTCACTTCCTTCTGGGATTCACGTCCCCACCTATCCCTTGGTTGAACTTGATGGACTTGTGTCTTTTTTTCAACTGTATTAACTATGTAACTTTGTGCTATTAAAAAACTGTCTATTTTTCCCAATTTTTTAAAACATGTTCCTTCATATAAAAAAAAGCTCAAAAAAGACATAAAAAAAGAACTATGTATCACCAAAAAGGCACAATTTTTTTTTACATCACCAAAGTTATAGCTTTCAAAGATGCACAGGAAATATGTCTGGTCAGGTACATAGCCTGGTCTTGAACTAGTTAAAAGTGGGAACAAAAGAGGAGGGGTGGGCCTGAAGCGGCCCCTCAGGTTTACCAGAATTTGCACTAGAAACTGACGTAAATTATAGTTCAGACCTGCACCTCCTCATAATTGAAGGCCTTAGGACAGCCAGAGGATGGCCCACATTGCAGCCTGTGCCTCTTAAAGGGGTTGTCCCATGAAATATATTCTACAATTTTCAAACCAGCCCCTGGATCGGAATACTTTTGTAACTGCATGTAATTAAAAATGTAGCTTAGATTTCAGGGAATAACTCACTGGCTATCTGTACAGCGCCACCTGCTGTTTGTGCTTTTTCTTATCTCTTTGTCCGTCTCACTGAGGTGGTCACACACGCTGAGTTTAACTCTTCAACTGCCACCAGCTGTGTCAGTTATAGGGAGAGAGCTGCAACAGAAGGGACACCCCCCTGTGCTGCCAGGCTGAAGATAATCTAGCAGAGCAATGAATGGGGAGATCTCTGGATCCATGTGAGGTACAGGGCCGGTTCCTGTACTATATGATGCCATTAATCATGGGATAACCCCTTTAACAGAGTGGTCTTAGTAAATCTGCTCCACTGTCTTCTGCATAGAAAATTGGGTTCTACATGAAATAACAATTCTGAAGCATATTTCCTTAGGACTGGACATTGTGCTGTTCCTCTGTTATTCACCCTGGAAGTTAATGAATGTTACCAGTTGGGGGCGTGTCTCTACTCAGTCTGACATTGTCCAATCAGTGCTGACTGCCTGGAGGCGCACCCACAAACTGAATGGAATGGTTGGAGCTGGGAAGAAAACCCAGTTGTCATTTTATTCATATATTTCCAGGAGGAGTAGGAGAGGAACAGCACAATGCAAAGAATTCTTGTCATGGGGAATGCAAGTATTTGCTGACCTAGACGTGTCAGGAGAGCTGAGCGGTTTAAGAGAATGTAGCAGTTGTAGCTGGATTCCAATGTTAAACTACTAAACCTTGTGAAATCACCATGAATTGTGCCAAATGACATACTCGACTCTGCTACACATGTGCACAATGTATCAATTCATAGTCATCCTTAGAAAGTAGGGAAACCTCTGGCTCGGATTACACACCACACCATCTGGTGCCTGACTGAAGGCTGGTGGCCGCACAGATGAGAGGTGGGAGCCCACTTTCCCTCAGACATGCATGCTTGGACCGGCTGAGTGTGCATGTTTCTTTTAATTGGGAATAAGCTGATGCCAGGGACCACTACCACAAGTCCCTTCTGGCCAGGGGCCCACAGGCATCGTCCTATAGTCCCAATGGTCAGCACCCCTGCTGGCATGTCCTCCCAGTGACCACTGCCCCTTTAATGCATTTAGTCTTTACTGCAGAGGGCCCCCATATTACAGGGGGCCGGAACCAAGGGACGGGGGGGAGAGCTGGCAGAAATCCGGAGGTCGGGAGACCGTGGCAGTCTGTGGTCGCCAGTGTGAGGTCTCTTGTTGCACGCGGCCTGTAATTTACATGAGACAGTCACAGCCCGTAATTACATCTTAAAGGGATACCGCCACAGATGGATTGTGTATAATAAAATGTGCAAAATTAACCCTTCAATCACCACCTAGTAAATGGCTCAGTAGTTCTCTGTCGGGACATTTCCAGTCCTATTAGTGAATGTGAGAAAATCTCTGATAGTTCATGGTGGATACTCCCGACTTCTCCTTTTGTGTTTTGGGAATTTTGGGAGATAATGGCTTTTTAAAAGTTAATTACCGATAATGAAGATGATAAAATCGTCTTTTTCTGCTTCCCTGTGTACGCGGCTCATATGTTTCTGGTCAGCGCCGTCCTGTAAGATGTATTCTACTGGTAATATAAGGTAGAGTAGTAGTATATATACTGTCCAGTGTAGGGCCCCTTTACTTCCCGGCTAGTGATAGTAGGGCCCCTTTACTTCTCGGCAGGTGATAATAAGGCCCCCTTACTTACCGGCTGGTGACAGTAGGGCCTCCTTACTTCTTAGCTAGTGACAGTAAGTCCTCCTTATTTCCCCACTGGTGACAGTAGGTCCTCCTTATTTCCCCACTGGTGACAGTAGGTCCTCCTTATTTCCCCACTGGTGACAGTAGGTTCTCCTTATTTCCCCACTGGTGACAGTAGGTCCCCCTTATTTCCTGGCTGGTGACAGTAGGACCTGCTCATTTCCCGGCTGCCGGCAGTAGGGCCCCCTCTATTCTCTGCTCCTCGCACTAGCCCCTACTTCCCAGGTAGACACAGCAGCACCCCCCTATTTAATCAGTTGTGAGAGTAGGGCCCTCTGTTTCCCTAATAGTGACCATAGGGCCCCTTACTCCCTAACTAGTGAAAGTAGGGCCATCTAGTACCTTACAAATAATAGTAGGGCCACCCACTTCTCAGTGACAGACAGTAGGACCCCCTATTTCCCCAGTAATGCCAGTAACGAACCTCCACGCCATTATTAATGACAGTAGTGCCCCCTACTTCCTTGTAAATGACAGTACCCCCACTTTTCAGGTAGAGACAGTAGGGCCCCCTCTTTCCCCAGTAGTGCTGGTAGCCCACCCCCCACATCTCACAGCGCTGCAACCTCTTTTGCGGGGAGCGATGGAGCCTGATGCGGTCCGTGAGAGCATTTATTTCCATGGAGCCCTGGTTCTGTCCGGCCCTGCACGGTGGGTAGACCAAGGGGCATCTTCCACGACGGACATCACAGAATCCATTGTGGTTACTGATCTGACTGTAGCCATTACTCGTGAAGCGGATTTCTACACTGGCTCTCCTGCGAGTGATTCACTGGGTAATTGTACGTTTCCCATCACTATCCGCAGAGCCATGTTTATGCTGTCAGCATTCCTTCTCCAGAACATGGTTAACGTCTCGTCAGGCGTGCGACCAGGCCAGTAATTAGACATGGTAGGCCTCCCTCGCCCTGTCATGTGGTCATGGCAGCAGTGTAGGGGCGCTTCTTCCACATAGGCACCGAGGCTGCAGGGTGTGACTATGGGCCGAACATCTACAGGATTGACAAGAGAGGGTGGCACGGCCATTACATGTGTCCATGCCGATCATCTAGTGGCTGACCAGGGCTGGGACTTGCAGCTCTGAAGTACAAACTTCTGCTCGATCAAGTGAATTGTGCAGGAAGATGTATTTTTTTTTTTTTATCACTATCTACCATGATTACCTTTCCTCCCAGGGGCAAAGTAAAATTGCTGGTCACTGCAATGGCTTCATTAAAGGAGTGTCATCATGAGATAGATAGCAGAACCCTTTTAAAGGGGTTGTTCATCTGTGAGGGCCTTTTGGGCAAACCCCCCCCCCCCTTGGGGTTAACCATTCTTTTAAAGCTCTCCTGTCATGTCCGCTTTAGGCCTCATACACACCGCCGTAGCTTTGGTCTGCGTTTTGTGGGTCGGATATGGGCCCATTCATCTCAACGGGGCTGCAAAAGATGCCAAAGGCACACCCATGTGCTGTCCACATCCTTACGTCCGTTCTGCGTCCGTTCTTGTTCGTCTTGCGGACAACAATAAGGGGTGGCATGCTCCACGGCTGGGATCCATGTTTTACGGATCCACAATTTGCTGACCACTGCATGAGGCCTTAGTAAATATTAACCCCCCACCCCCATAAAATAACAAATTTTGGGCATCTTATGTGTTGTGCCATTCCTCAATTGTTCCTCCTGGAAATGTATGACTAAACAGGGTTTTACCATTTCTTGTGAACAGTCCAATACCATCAGCACTGATTGGACAGTGTCGGATTGTTTAAGGGCAACCCTTGTTAGCAAAGGGCATAGTTTCCATTTGTCATTAGATTCCTACATTTCCAAGAGGAATAACAGAAGTGACGCTCTATAAGAATCCTAAGGAATGGTGCCCCATCACTTGCTGCATAGGGATAAACCGTCGGACTGTCCCCAGCTCTTGCAGGTTGTATTGCGGTGATTTATAGTTTATGCCTGATGCATAATAATCGCAGATTGTTCCAAGAATGAAGGCTCGCAAAGAATGTCTGAAATGTCTGAAGACTTTCCCAAACGTCAGGAAGAATAAATAAAACCACAGGAGAGCTTCTGGTGTGAAAGTGAGAAGAGGAAGGAGAAGGCCGTATATGACACGGCAGGCAGGGTAGAAATATAGGAACCTGCTGAGATCTATACACTGGCCGGGTGTGGCCAAGGACACCACAGACCTGATAAGGTAGAGGGCATGGAAACTGCAAGGAGTCAAAGATCCCCTCATTACATGCACAGCTTCTGGATACTTCATCTGGTGGCTTAGAGTCATAAATGGAGATGCCCTTTAAAGGGCTTGTCTTATGAAAATATCACCTGTCCATATGCTTGATAAAGGTAGGTCCTCAGGACCCCCCCATGAGCCAGAACACAGAGCTGATTCTGTGGGTTTGAGTTCTCTGTGTATATGGACGCTCATTCAAAGGGCCGCCGTGTAATACTTCATTTCTCCTGTAGTGGTCACTGCAGGGAAACTGGTGGGCTGAAGTTGCTTCCCAGGTGGTCCAAAACTATTTACTCTTGTAAAAGACATTAAAGGGGTTATCCCATCTTAGACAATGGGGGCAAATCGCTAGGAACCTGCACCTACAAGGAGAACGGAGCCAGGGAGAGTTGTGGCTGGAGGACCCTGGGTTTCCCAGGGTCCGTCCACCACCAGGCGCAGCTACCCGCCTCTCATGCACGGCCACCGCTCCCATTCATTTCTATGGGCCCGACGGAAATAGCCGAGCCAGTGCTCATGGAAGTTATGTCCACACTATGCCCCTCACAGTATTTATGCCCTCATTGTATAACTTTCACAATAGTTATGCCCACATTGTGCCCCCATAAAGTACTTATCCCTTAAAGCCCTCTGTGACACCTATGTGTTAAAAAAAAGAAAACAGTAACTACTCACCCTGCCCCGTTCCTGAAGCTCTCTCCCCTGCAGACACAGATCGCTCTGCAGCACTGAGTGGGAGGAGCATAGGCAGACTCTGGGGCTGAAGGCTCCTCCCACACAGGCCAGCAGTGCGATCTGTGCCTGCAGGCTGAATGGTGGAGCAGGGAGAAATCTCCCTACTTCACCATTCTGTCCGGGAGAGATGGAGCGCGGCGAGCTGAGCAGTCAGTGGGTGACAGGAACGCACCTCCTATTCTGAGGTATATCACAGAGCAAGGTTTTCCCAAAGGCTGTGAATAGGAGCTGGCTGTAATGATGGTAGTACTCCTCCCTGAGTCTCTTTCTGTAAGTGCCCCTGATGGGCCAGTGCAGAGGATGGGAGTGGTAGTGGCCCTGATGTTGTGGTGTTGTGTCACGGTGTCCTGCTTCAGTCTGTCACTCCCTGAGGTTCAGTGCAGTAAAAAAAAAGATGATGAAAGGAACCAGGCAGAGATGGTTGAACCACATTCATCAGCAGTATGTACAAAGTTCGGTTTCTCTCCTTACAGATGATGGGGTATGGTGGCTGTCAATGTGGCAAAGGTAACGCTCAGAAAGTTGCTAGCTGACGCTGTCTCTCTCTATCTCTGGATTCCTTTCCCTACGGCTTTACTTTGGCACCTGTGACTCTAAGTGTCCACTGACTGATGCAGGCTCCTAGCTTTGCCTTTCCTGAACTATCATGATGGTGTCTTAACGTGTTTCCCACCACGTTACAGTAGAGTCTTGATAGCTTGGTCGCTTGATCATTCTGCTGACTCCAATATGCTGTATCTTGCAATTCCTCTGTTGCCTAGGACCCTGCAATGTCCTCCTAGGTCAGCTGCCTCTGAGGGCCACGTGAGGCAATTACGTACTCCTAGGTAAGCCGCCTCTTTGGTCCAGCTTGCCTGTAGGAGCGGGATATGGATCGCATTCTCCCTCACTCCTCACTATTTAACCTTATACTGACTCCCCTAGCTCAGTCCCACCCTTGATAGGAAGTCGGACCAGCCCACTCCTATCACCAGGGGAGGAATGGAATGGTAAGTTTGATTCCTGTTGCCAAACACTGCCAACCATACCCCATCTGCTGGTAGACATGGGGTATTACATGTCATTACATTCACATAGAATTTACATTACAGCCCAGTTGTAGTTACAATAGTAGTACCCCCAGGTCTAAGGTACTACACTAGCAATCTTTCCAGTTGAAGGCATGCAAGTCTCAGTGAGGCGGGTGCCTGAAGTAATATACCCTAATCACGTGCAACAAAGTCCAAGTTATTTTCGCTCTCCCTGCACATGCACTCACTTGGTCCTTTTATCTTTTGTGGGAATGTCTGTTCTGCTTTCATAGTTTCTCCTACCACAGTTGCTTTTTTTCTAGCAGCTTCACACCCCACAGGATGGGTGTTTTGCTGTTTTTTTTTTTTGGCCTGTTTGACTGCAGCAGTCTCCAAACAAGTATAGTTCCTAGCTTTAGGCTAAAAATTCCCAGGAGGCAACCAGACTGGTGTGTAAACAGCCACACCTAACAAGGAAGGGCAGGTTCAGCCTGTCCCCCTGCAACTAAACTGTCAGTATTAACTATTTCCTGCTTATATATATCCATTTGGGATTACACAGGGCATAACACAATCCTTTAAACCTTCAGCAACAAATTAGCTTTTTTTCTTTCTTTTTTGCTCTTTTTTTTTAAAAGCAATGATCCATATATAGAGAGGTCTAAACTCGATCTGAATTTCTATTTTCCAAGTCTCAACCATTGAGCTAGATGATGAAATTCTGCTTCCTTGCAGCCACCACTAGAGGGAGCTTTCTGCATTCAGTCTTATTATTTGCTTCAGTGTTATCATTTGCTATAAGCCTTGCCTATGGATACACGTTAATAGTCCATATATCCTATCTACTGTCCTTTTATCTGAGTGAGATGATTTTTTTGTGTTTGGTTAAAGGGGTTATCCAACCCCTAAAATGCCTCCCCATGCGCCCGGGCCCCTCACAGAGGTTGTACTTCCACTGCATCTCCCCATCGTGCGGATAAAAATGAAAACACGGGGGGGGGGGGGGGTAGCCAATAGCAGGGCGCGATGGGAACGAGCCTCCTTAGCGTCACCCACGATGCTAGGGAGGCTTGTTCCTGTCACGCCCTGCTATTGGCTGACCCCCCCCCCCCCCGACTCCTTGTGGGCATCAGACGCTACGAGGGTGCCAGGGAGCCACTAAGTACAACCTGTGTGAGGGGCCCCTGCGTATGGGGAGGCATTTTAAGGGTTTAAGTAGCATTTATTATGTAGAAGAAATTACTATAAGGCACTTACTAATGTATTGTTATTATCCATATTGCCTCCTTTAGGGGCTGGATTCATTTTTCCGTCACATTATGCACTGCTTGTTTCCATGGTTACGACCACCCTGTAATCCAGCACCGGTGGCCGTGCCTGCAAACTATAGGAAAAAGCGCTGGCCTCTCTTGTGGCCGGGACTGTGGGAGCGCACATAGGCTGGTGCTTTTTCCTATAGTGTGCAAGCATGACCACTGCTGCTGGATTACAGGGTGGTCGTAACCATGAAAACAAGCAGTGTATAATGAAAAAATGAATCCAGCCAGCAAAGGAAGCAATATGGACAATCACAATACATTAGTAAGTGCCTTGTATTGATTTTCTCTACATGATAAATGCTACTCACTGAAGTGACACAACCCCTTTAAGGATTAATGGTCCTGTATTGGGGGGTGGGCTTGAATACTTAAAATCGAAATCTACATTTCCAATAAAAAAAATTTAACATTAAATGCATAGAAAGCAAAAGCAACAAAAATGGAACAACTTTGACAATTTTCTAGATTAGAATTCTCCTTCCATTTTGTGTCTACATCTCCTATGCAGACTTGTGTGTCGCCATGGTTACAGACTACAGGTCTTGTGTAGTCAGATCCTGAAGTTGTCTGTTGCCATGAAGACACATAGGTTTGCACTGGGAACTGTGTACCCGATACGGTAGGATATATATATATTTTTTTTTTTCAATACAATGTGCAGAAGTGCTTCATTGTTAATTTAGATGCATTGGGCTAATTGTAGGATTCAATGCGCTCATATACAACGTGATATTACCTCTCTGCCAGAGCTGCACCGTACAATATATCACATCAGCCATTCAATTTCTACAGTGTATTCCCCAGAGGATTACACAACATGGCATACCTCAGGTGTAATATAACATGTCGAGGAGATCAGATTCTGCCATACAAGTATAAACACTGGTATCGTATTATCAGAAGAAAAAAATGCAGCTTCAGTACATTGCATTCATCTGTAGAAGGATTGCCTAATGTCTCTACTGACCCCTGGTGGTCTTCTGAATGCAGTGTACACCCTTTTCAACCATTTTTTTTTTTTTACTGTTCCAGTAAAAAACAACCTACCGCTTTGTTCCTCCAGCTCCAAGGCAGATCTGTGCATCACCATGGTAACAGACTACAGACAAAATCTGTGCTTTGTAACCTTGCAGTCGCATACTTTCTTCCATTTGTCCACTGCTCTGTGTGTGTGTGCAATACCCCAGAATAGGGTAATTGCAAAATAGTTTTTGTTATTTAATGCTCTGATGTATAGTATTACCCGTATGGTTTTGTATGGATAAGTCAGGGTTAACAGTCCTGATTTTACCCTTCTAAGAGGCTAGGAGATTGGCTTAGGTCCACCCTTAGTTTAGGCTGAGTGTTGTGTTAGCTGAGGAAGAGAGAGGAGCTACACGTGCTCACTCCTCAGAAGACTAGGCCTGAGTCCCAGGGAACCATCATCTCTGAGATATTTACATCAAGAAAGCCATCTCTACTCTACAGTACTCTGGAGGGAGAAGGAAAGAACCAAGAAGGTCCAGAATCTGCATGTCAAGCCCTGGAGTCAGTCAGTAAGGTCGTCGCTGTTTAAGGTGGACTTTACTGCAGTGAGGGGGACATTGCTAATACACCCTTCCACACCTGGACATGGCCTGGTCCACCATATCCTTATTCTGTACACCCCAGCTGGGAATTACAGACATGTTTTGCTAGAAAAGTATTGCCAGCCTTAGATTCCACAGAGAGAGAGAAAGATAGAGATGAGTACTACAACCCCTATCATTGCTTATATATTTATACATTGATATTGGAGAAGATTTGCACTGTGAATTGTTTGGAACTGTGTTTAATACTGTTGGATGTACTACAACTCCCATGCTATATCTTAGTAAAGAAAGACTTGTCTATTTCTCTACGTCTGGCCTGGTTACTGACTATGGTACCATTTACCGGCTACGTCGCCTACATCTCTTGCCTTGCACTCGTACAACACCCCCCAAGGGCGCCCCAACTACTATCAGGCAGGAGCCCCAACATCAGGGTGTGCCCCAAGGGAAGAAAGGGTGCTCCCACCCGTCACTGCCCCGGCCCTAGGGATCATCGGTGTGAGGATTGCCACTTTGATTTATCAGGATAACTGTTGTGGCCAGAGCCACTACCACTCCCATCCTCCTCTCCTCCCAGGCTGCGGCACGTACATTTGATGCATTAGCCAGAAGTACAGGATAGAAGGTAGACAGAAGGGAATATGCAGGATCAGACTACACAAAGGTTGTCGTCTGTTACCATGGAGATGCATAGGTCTGCATTGGAGCTGTAGAAACAAAACCGTGAAATTATAAACACCTATTACAAAATTGTAACATTTTTCATCTTATATGCATTGAAAGAATAAAAAATAGGCTGCTTAACCTGCTTCCCCGAACATAAAAGCCAAGCAATCTCCAACCTGTGTCCCCCCCCCCCCCCCCCCCCCCAACTGTTGCAAGATGATAACTCCCAGCATTGTCCAAGTTGTAGTTCTGCTATAGCTGGAGAGCTGAAGGTTGTAGACTGCTGTAATAGAGAATCACTTAAAGGGGTTATCCAAGAGTAAGACAGACCTGTGATTGGCTGCAGCGGTCATGTGATCTCAGAGCGGCAGGCAGAGGAGGAGCCAGCCATGGGTCGGCCACTCTGGGAGGTCTGTCTAACTCTTGGATAACTTAAAAGGGGATGTCCAAGATTAGAAAAAACTGCCTTTCCCTTTTCCTAAAGCGGCGCTTTTTGTTTGTCGCTAGGCTGTATCTGGTATTGCAGCATGTCCCCATCCAAGAAACTTTTTGGCATTCTTTTTTTCAAAAAAACTTATGAAAATGCAATCATGTCTATTAAAAAAAAAAATGTAACCGCACGTGTGGACATATCCTTAGTGGTACTAGAGGCGAAATTGCTATATGGTATACTGGGTGGGTGAAAGAATTCAAGACACAGTAAGGGCCCCATGTGTCTTGACCTCACAGGGGCCCCTATAAACTTCTAAACCCCAGGTTCACTCTATACTTTTGTCTCCACAGGGCATATTCCCAGCTACTTATATTCACATAAAAGAAGTGACTGATGACAAAGGGTAAGCTCGGTGATGACCAGCAGTATTGCGGTATTTTATTATCGGGCTATTCTGATTCTTAAACGCCCAGTTAGTGCATATCCGTGTCTCTCCTTTAAGACCCCCCCTCTGTTGGCCGGAGTGGAGAGATTTAGGAAACTTTGTCTGTTGTATTATCGTCACCTTGTTTCAGGTTATCTCATTCCCATTGTCAGCCTTGATACTGGTTTCTTACAGGCACCATGAGCCGGCGGTGCTCAGCGAGCTTCCCCTGGCACAGGAGCTCACCGTCACATTACGGGAATGGGTGGTCCTCTGGCACTCTCTGTTTGTGGTGAGTTTAAAGCGACCCTCCAAGCTCATTCCCTTCCTGAGGCTCATTCCCTTCAGTATATATGTGTGTAAATGACCTAATAGTTTAGTAATCTATACTTTATAATAATGCTGCCTTTTGCTGCAATGGATAATACGCAGCAGAACTGTGGGGGAGGGGAGAGAGCGGGAGTCTGGACCAATGACGATGCAGGAGGTGTGTCTCAGACTACCTCAGACTACCCTCAGGCACTGTAGTCGCCCGTCACAGCCCTTTCCTTATGGACTTCAGCTAAAAGGCAGCCAAGCAGCAAGATCTAAAGAAAATAAATAGCAGGTAATCATCAGATGTAGGTTCCGACTTACCTATCATTTTTGAGCTCCGGAATGCACAGTTGCTTTAACTCTTTGCTGTATTCGTACATACAGTGGATTGTTTTCACAATCTGATTATCAAACTTATATGCTCCATACAGCAAAATCAGCGGTCGTCGTTCATCCAGATACAAGACATGATGACACAACTAATGGACTGGCGCTCACAGATTATGTCTGGTACCCTCCCGAAAGATGACTTGGCCGAACTGAGGAAGAAAGTGACGGCGAAGATTGACTATGGAAATCGGTAAGGTCATTTGCAACACATTTCCTATTTTGTGCATACAGCTATGTAGACCTGTGCATCTCCAGGGTACAGACTACAGATCTATGCATCTCCAGGGTTACAGACTACAGACCTGTGCATCTCCAGGGTTACAGACTACAGACCTGTGCATCTCCAGGGTTACAGACTACAGACTACAGACCTGTGCATCTCCAGGGTTACAGACTACAGACCTGTGCATCTCCAGGGTTACAGACTACAGACCTGTGCATCTCCAGGGTTACAGACTACAGACCTATGCACCTCCAGGGTTACAGACTACAGTCCTGTGCGTCTCCAGGGTTACAGACTACAGACCTATGCATCTCCAGGGTTACAGACTACAGACCTGTGCATCTCCAGGGTTACAGACCTGTGCATCTCCAGGGTTACAGACTACAGACCTGTGCATCTTCAGGGTCACAGACTACAGACCTATGCATCTCCAGGGTTACAGACTAGACCTGTGCATCTCCAGGGTTACAGACTACAGATCTATGCATCTCCAGGGTTACAGACTACAGACCTGTGCATCTCCAGGGTTACAGACTACAGACCTGTGCATCTCCAGGGTTACAGACTACAGACCTGTGCATCTCCAGGGTTACAGACTACAGACCTGTGCATCTCCAGGGTTACAGACTACAGACCTGTGCATCTCCAGGGTTACAGACTACAGACCTGTGCATCTTCAGGGTTACAGACCTTTGCATCTCTAGGGTTACAGACTACAGACCTACGCATCTCCAGGGTTACAGACTACAGATCTACGCAATCTCCAGGGTTACAGACTACAGACCTGTGCATCTTCAGGGTTACAGACCTTTGCATCTCTAGGGTTACAGACTACAGACCTGTGCATCTCCAGGGTTACAGACTACAGACCTGTGCATCTCCAGGGTTACAGACTACAGACCTGTGCATCTCCAGGGTTACAGACTACAGACCTGTGCATCTCCAGGGTTACAGACTACAGACCTGTGCATCTCCAGGGTTACAGACTACAGACCTGTGCATCTCCAGGGTTACAGACTACAGACCTGTGCATCTCCAGGATTACAGACTACAGACCTGTGCATCTCCAGGGTTACAGACTACAGACCTGTGCATCTTCAGGGTTACAGACTACAGACCTGTGCATCTTCAGGGTTACAGACTACAGACCTGTGCATCTTCAGGGTTACAGACCTTTGCATCTCTAGGGTTACAGACTACAGACCTACGCATCTCCAGGGTTACAGACTACAGATCTATGCATCTCCAGGGTTACAGACTACAGACCTATGCATCTCCAGGGTTACAGACAACAGATCTACGCAATCTCCAGGCTTACAGACTACAGACCTATGCATCTCCAGGGTTACAGACTACAGATCTGTGCATCTCCAGGGTTACAGACTACAGATCTATGCATCTCCAGGGTTACAGACTACAGATCTATGCATCTCCAGGGTTACAGACTACAGATCTGTGCATCTCCAGGGTTACAGACTACAGACCTATGCATCTCCAGGGTTACAGACTACAGATCTATGCGACTCCAGGGTTACAGACTACAGACCTATGCATCTCCAGGGTTACAGACTACAGATCTGTGCATCTCCAGGGTTACAGACTACAGATCTATGCATCTCCAGGGTTACAGACTACAGATCTGTGCATCTCCAGGGTTACAGACTACAGACCTATGCATCTCCAGGGTTACAGACTACAGATCTATGCGACTCCAGGGTTACAGACTACAGACCTACGCATCTCCAGGGTTACAGACTACAGATCTATGCATCTCCAGGGTTACAGACTACAGACCTATGCATCTCCAGGGTTATAGACTACAGACCTGTGCATCTTCAGGGTTACAGACCTTTGCATCTCTAGGGTTACAGACTACAGATCTACGCATCTCCAGGGTTACAGACTACAGATCTACGCAATCTCCAGGGTTACAGCCTACAGACCTGTGCATCTCCAGGGTTACAGCCTACAGACCTGTGCATCTTCAGGGTTACAGACCTTTGCATCTCTAGGGTTACAGACTACAGACCTACGCATCTCCAGGGTTACAGACTACAGATCTACGCAATCTCCAGGGTTACAGACTACAGACCTATGCATCTCCAGGGTTACAGACTACAGATCTATGCATCTCCAGGGTTACAGACTACAGATCTGTGCATCTCCAGGGTTACAGACTACAGATCTATGCATATCCGGGGTTACAGACTACAGATCTATGCATCTCCAGGGTTACAGACTACAGATCTATGCATCTCCACGGTTACAGACTACAGATCTATGCATCTCCAGGGTTACAGACTACAGATCTATGCATATCCAGGGTTACAGACTACAGACTGTTTTCTCTGATCCTGCAGCGGTTTTCTTCTTTTCTTGCCAGTTTTTATGTCTGTAGGCTCAGAAGATGCAAGTGGTCAGATGTAAGACACATGATTATACAGGGTCTGACTACACACAGGTTTATTAGTTGTCTGTCACCATGGAGAAACATCTGCATTAAGCTTGAGTGAATCAATTCCACCAGTTTGAAATTTGTCCTGAATTTCTCAAAAAGTTTGGATTCTAATGAACCTGAATTTTTTTTAATTTGTTTTGGGAGAGAGAGCGAGAGTGTGTAGCATGCTACTATAGGTTACTGGGAAATATATATGTGTTGTCTAGGGGGTACTTTTTCTCATTACAGAGAGCTCCCGGTATGCTTATTACATGTGGGGAGTATGTAGGCCAGGCAACACCTAGCTGATGCCAGCAGATGTAAGATTTGCTAATTTTCATATATTTTTCCCAGAAACCCAGAGGAGTGATGACTGGTTTACGTTACTCCTCATGCATACTTGGCGACCTCCATAAGAAGAAATAGTACCCTAACCAAGGCCTCTCATACAGCCGAGCAAATTTTCTTTGCTCAGCTCTGTTAAATGGTAGTTACCTAAAAAGAGCTGGGCTCCCGGTATGAGACCCTCAGTTTCCATTACTTTTTGCGTAGACTAGCTTATATCCATTCTCTTTTCCATAGAAGCATTATGTGGGGATGTAAGCACAGCCACAAATCTTACTATGAAAAAGCACTGATTGAGAAGTTTGAGGCTACCACTAGGGGAACATTTTTTTATGAAAAATTGCTGATTGAACAGTTTGAGGCTACCACTAAAAACTTAGTGAATAAAAATAGGGGTAAATCAATCTATGAAGCACAAGGAGGTATGGAAAAAATACATACTACAGATGAGCAAATCAGTTCAATATGGAATTGATACTACATTTTCCAGGAAAAAGTGGATTCTAACAAACCCAAATATTTTGCAATTCATTTCAGGCAAACTGAGAGATCCACATGTGAAAAACATGTGCAATTCGGCTTTCTTTCTGAAACGATTAAAAAAAAAAGCAGAATGTTTCACAACTACAGCGTAGCTTTCCAATCATTGCTCAATCATATAATGGGTGGGTAGTCACTGCAGATAAGGAAAAGGTAGAGTTAATAAATGGGTTTTTTAGCTCTGTATATACAAAAGAAGAGAAGGGAGCTGATATCTGTGGTGCTGGGGCTGTTAGTACATCCAGTAATATACTCAATTGGCTAACTGTAGATATGGTCCAAGACAAGTTAAATAAGGTAAATGTGAACAAGTCTCCAGGTCCAGATGGATTACACCCAAGAGAGCTCAGGTCCAGATGGATTACACCCAAGAGAGCTCAGTTCAGTCATTGCTGTGCCCCTGTTTATAATTTGTAAAGATTCTCTAGGTACTGGTACAGTGTCAAGTGATTGGCGCAAGGCAAATTTGGTGCCCATATTCAAAAAAGGATCCAGGTCCTCCACAGGTAATTATATAGACGTATAGGCTTGGAACCTATAGTTTGTAATTGGACTGAAAACTGGCTGAAGGACCGTGTCCAGAGAGTTGTGGTCAATGATTCCTATTCAGAATGGTCCCGGGTTATAAGTGGTGACCCCGAGGTTCAGTGCTGGGCCCTCTATTATTTAATTTATTTATTAATGATATCGAGGATGGGATTAATAGCGCCATTTCTATTTTTGCAGATGACACTAAGCTGTGTAGAACTGTACAGTCTATGGAAGATGTCCATAAACTACAAGCTGACTTGAACACTGATTGGGCATCAACTTAGCAAATGAGGTTCAATGTGGATAAATGTTTTATAGAGAAGGATTTGGGTGTTCTTGTAGATCAAGCATGTCAAACTCAAAGGCTAACATGGGCCAAAAAACAAAAAATTTTAGTTTATGTGGGCCGCATCAAAAAAAAATAATTTTGTTTACAATATAATGCAGACGGATCCGTTCTGAACGGATCCACCGTCTGCATTATATGAGCGGATCCGTCTCAGACGGATCCGCTCTGAACGCAAGTGTGAAAGTAGCCTTAGGGGCGAGAACCTGGGATCTTTCATCCCTTGTCCTATTCAGCTCTATTAGGGTGAATAGGACTTCACACTGTCCCTGCTGCTCTGTGCCTTGTGCACACAGCATCAGGGATGTTACCATGGCAACCAGGGCTTCTGTAGCGTCCTGGCTGCCATGGTAACTGATTGAGCCCCAGGCTTACACAGCTGGGGCTCCGATCAGAAGCTGCCACTGCACCACCAATGAGGGGGAGGGGAGAGGTCCCTGTGGCCACTGCCACCAATGATTTTAATACTGGGGGGGTTGAGAGGGGCTGGCGCACTGTGCCACCAATGATTTTAATGGGATGGGGGGTTGAGGGGGGCACACTGCACCACCAATGATAAATTTCCCCTTTATACAGGAGGCTGGTACTGGCAGATCAGCAGTTAACCCCTCAGGTGCGGCACCTAAGGGGTTAACTGCCTCTGATCGCAGCTACCTGTCAGCGGCAGGGTGCCGGCAATGCGATTCTGCTGCCGGCACCCGCCTCCTGTATTGTGTTAAAGACTGACTCTTACTATCAGGCCACACAGAGCGGCGCCCAGCGATGTCTCAGCACTCACCATTAGTTCTGTTCGCCGCTCCGTTCGCCGGCAGTGCTCCATTACTGTCTCCTCTCCTGCTCCACATGGTGCTGATTACTATCGGAGCGATGGGAGGAGACATCAGCTTCACTAGTGGGCGTTCCTTCTTCCTGGCTGTAGCGCTGTCCAATCGCAGCGCAGGGAGAAGGAACGCCCACTAGTGAAGCTGATGTCTCCTCCCATCGCTCCGATAGTAATCAGCAGCATGTGGAGCAGGAGAGGAGACAGTAATGGGGCACTGCGGGCGAACGGAGCGGCGCCCAGGACTAATGGTGAGTGCTGAGACATCGCTGGGTGCCGCTCTGTGTGGGAAATGGGAATAGTCCTATCATTGGTGGCTCAGTGCGCCCGCCCCTCCTCCGCCCCTCTCTCCTCATTGGTGGCGCAGTGCGCCCGCCCCTCCTCCCCCCCTCTCTTCTCATTGGTGGCAGCGGCAGCAGCACAGGGGGGAGGGAGGACAGCTTCCTTCTCCCCGTGCTGCTGAGAGAACATGAGCGCGCCGATAGCAGCGCTCATGTTCAGAGATACTAGACTGCCGGGCCGCAAAGATATTCACCGCGGGCCGCATGTTTGACACCCATGTTGTAGATGGTAGATTAAATTACAGCATACAATGTCAATCAGCTGCTTCTAAGGCCACCAGGATATTGTCATGCATTAAACGAGGCTTGGACTCGCGGGGCAGGGATGTGATATTACCACTTTACAAAGCGCTGGTGCGGTCTCATCTGGAATATGCAGTCCAGTTCTGGGCACCAGTCCATAAAAAGGACGCACTGCAGCTGGAAAAAGTACAGAGAAGAGCAACTAAACTGATAAGGGGAATGGAGGGTCTTAGTTATGAAGAAAGATTAAAAGAATTACATTTATTTAGTCTTGAGAAGAGACGTCTAAGGGGGGACATGATTAACCTATACAAATATATAAATGGGCCATGCAAAAAATACGGTGAAAAACTGTTCCATGTAAAATGTCCTCAAAAGACAAGGGGGCACTGCCTCCGACTGGAGAAGAAATAGTTCAGTCTCAAGAAGCATTAAAGCTTCTTTACTGTAAGAACTGTGGATCTGTGGAATAGACTTCCTCAGGACGTGGTCACAGCAGGAACAATGGACTGTTATAAAAGGGTTTAGATTCATTCTTAAAAGTAAATGACATTATATGCTTATAAAAATGTGTAGAAATCTGAGTCTCACTTCCTTCTGGGACTCATGTCCCCACCTATCCCTTGGTTGAACTTGATGGACTTATGTTTTTTTTTCAACCGTATTAACTATGTAACCTGTAATCAGGATCGACATATAAAGCTGATTAAATATTTTCACTGGGCATACTCCAATCATTCCTAAACTGTCTTTGTCTGTGCTCAAAAGTATTGTATTCATGTGAAAAAACTACTTTAAAAATGTCTCTGATACCATGACTAGGTACCAAAAGACTATACAGGCATGTGCAGTGAGCTCTTGAAGCCACGGTGCATACACCTACGCTCACTGCCCATGGACATATCGTGGCAGTGTATGGAAGTCTTCTGTGCCAGCATGAGATTTCACTTAGCTGGAGCTGACATCAGGAAACAAAGGGGCTGTGTGGGAGAGGCAAAGGGGGGCGTGAGAGCGGGGAGATGACTTGTGGCTCCCCTCAGGCAGGACAACACCCCAATAACTCCATGATGTACCTGGCCATTAGGTCAGAGATATTTTCAAAGATGTTGAGCATAGACAAAGACAGTTAAGAAATGAGTGTAAGAGGCACAGTAAGAATATTTAATCAGCTCTATATGTCAATCCTGATGACAGGTTCCCTTTAAACAGCCTTCCTAGCATAACTAAGATATTAACTCTTCCAAAACAAAAGCCTTTTATCAAAGAAAAATAGACAAAATTGGCTTTTCTAGCTGAGAGGCCTTGGGAATCCTCTGTCTGGGTTCTATTCCTATTTTGGAGACCACTTAGAAACATAGAAACATAGAATGTGTCGGCAGATAAGAACCATTTGGCCCATCTAGTCTGCCCAATATACTGAATACTATGGATAGCCCCTGGTCCTATCTTATATGAAGGATGGCCTTATGCCTATCCCATGCATGCTTAAACTCCTCCACTGTATTTGCAGCTACCACTTCTGCAGGAAGGCTATTCCATGCATCCACTACTCTCTCAGTAAAGTAATACTTCCTGATATTACTTTTAAACCTTTGCCCCTCTAATTTAAAACTATGTCCTCTTGTAGCAGTTTTTCTTCTTTTAAATATTCTCTCCTCTTTTACCTTGTTGATTCCCTTTATATATTTAAAAGTTTCTCTCATATCCCCTCTGTCTCGTCTTTCTTCCAAGCTATACATGTTAAGGTCCTTTAATCTTTCCTGGTAAGTTTTATCCTGCAATCCATGTACTAGTTTAGTAGCTCTTCTCTGAACTCTCTCCAAAGTATTAATATCCTTCTGGAGATATGGTCTCCAGTACTGCGCACAATACTCCAAATGAGGTCTCACTAGTGCTCTGTAGAGCGGCATGAGCACCTCCCTCTTTCTACTGGTAATGCAAATTTGCATATATTTGGGTTTTTGGTAAAATATTCAAATTAGGATTTCTGACAAAAAGGAAAAAAAATATCTGATGCTAGCTGTTAGAAATGCTAATTTGCATATATTTTCCTAGAAAGCAAGAAGAGCGTTGTGTACCCTATATCGCGTATCTTAACTGGTCTCCATAATAGAAATAGTACCCACCCAGAGGTCCCTGCAAGGCCTCTCAGATAGAATCGGATTTTCTATCTGCTTTGTCTTGAAAAATCTAGATGCAGATGTCAGGCTGGCTTAGCTATTTTCTATAGCAGCTCTGAGCTGTCATATATTTCTGTTTAGGCGCACGGACTGTAGGAGAATGCGCCTAATTTATGAGGAGGTGTATACGTCTCATCATAAATTAGGTGCATCCTCTGGCAGCACAGCGGAGATCAAGATCAGTGCAGAAAGCACAGGTCTTGATAAATCTCCCCCAATGTGTCATTTTGTTTATGAATAAGGTTGGTGCCCCGATCTGCCCCAGACAACGCATATATTTGCCTAGAAATCCAGAGTAGCATACTAGTCTCTCTTCCTCTCTCTACCCCTAGAGTGTTTTTGGGAAGAAAAAAAAAGTCCTAGGAGACAAGATAATGTTATAAAACAGTTGTTTTTTTAATCAAGACAATTTGCAACATTGCTTCATTGTTATTATGGATGCATTAGGGCAATCAAATATAGTTGCAGATCTGTACATTCCCTTTTAAAAGTGAGCTTTCTATCTTGGTATTTCTGATAGGCTCCTTGGTCTGGATCTTGTGGTCAGAGATGAAAATGGAAATATCCTCGATCCCGATGAGACCAGTGTGATTACCCTCTTCCGTTCCCATGAGACTGCTTCTAGGAGGATTGATGAGAGGATACAGGAAGAGAAGGTACAGAATGCTATGGATGACTGTATTCTGATATAATTCTGTAAAATTCTAATTGCGCAACATGTGATAACAGACTATATCCTCTAATGTGACCCTATCAGGAGGGACATGATTGGAGTATCTCTGGTGTTTAATTACCTGTGCCATGTCCTGGCCCTCAGATCCGGCACTAAGCATAACACAGACTATTTTGATTAGAGTGTTCCTTTAAAGTACTGTAACTCGTATTTGCCGATATCAAATAGTCATGAAAATTCAGTAGTTCACCATCGCTCTCATTCTTCAAGACTGGATATACTAAATGACAGGTTTCATAAAGCTTGAACAACACTTAGGACATGCACCTTAGTGTGAAACTTCAAATTTATAATCTAGAATTACAAAATGAGTGCTCTGTGCTGGTATTAGCTTACTTGCAGGCTACACACCCTGTTCAGTTCTATATAGGGCACAGAAAAGCCTTAAATTTATGCAGTCCTTTACTCTCTCCCTGCTTAGAGAAAGAAAGATGGATGTAGAGCACCAGATAGATGGTGAGATATAGATACAACTATGTAACTTGAATATCTTACCCAAACAAGAAAATGCTGGATCTCGTTGTGTCCTTAGTGAGAATTGGTTAAATAGTAAAGTCATGTGATCACAGCAGCATTGGCATTGATTGAAGAAAGCAATCTCTGCAATGTAATAGGGGTACAGTAAGTAAAATGTGAGCTAGCAGACTGGTAAAGATGACTATGACCGGACTGCAATTCCACTGTATCCTGTTCATAGATAAAAGGGTAGGAGAGCAGTACAAATGGCACAGAATGTGTGATTTAATACCGTGTAGTAATTAGGTTTCTTTTTGTTATTGCTTTTCCCTCTCAGTCCCAGCTGCAAACTCTGGATTGCCGAAGTCCTGCTATGCTCCATCTAGCTCACACGTACAGCCTGTATGTCAACCTCAAGAACTTTGTATGTAACATGGGGGAGGATGCAGAACTGCTGATGTGTCTTTATGACCCAGATAGTTCCCACTTAATTAGGTAAGGCCGTGTTAACTTATGTCATATCCAATCACAATAAGAAGCGTTACTGCAAAATCTATGCTCAATTTCTCTACCTGCAGTGAGAATTACCTGGTACGCTGGAGTAGTTCTGGTATGCCAAAAGAAATCGAGAAATTAAACAACCTGCAGGCAGTGTTCACAGTGAGTATTGCCCTACCTCTTCCTTAATTATTTTTGATCCTTCCTCAGTTGAAATACAATCATCGTCTGTGTATTTTATTGTATTTTCATTGTAGTACATACTGTATGTCTCCCTATTGTTTATTACATACAGTGCCTTGCAAAACTCCTTGAACGTTTCCACGTTTTTTCATGTTACATCCACAAACTAAACTTACTGTATTTTATTGGGATTTTATGTGATATGCCAACACAAAGTAAGTGTGACTTTAAAAAGAAAATGATACGTGGTTTTCATAATTTTCAATAAATAAAAATCTGGAAAGTGTGGTGTGCATTTGTATTCAGCCCCCCTGAGTCAATACTTTCATTGCAATCACAGCTGCAAGTCTTTTGGGGCATTTCTCTACCAGCTTTGCACATCTAGAGGATAACATTTTTGCCCATTTTTCCTTGTAAAATAGCCCAAGCTCCGTCAGATTGGATGGAGAACGTCTGTGAACAGCAATTTTCAAGTCTTGCCACAGATTCTAATTGGGATTTAGGTCTGGACTGTGACTGTGACGTTCTAACACATGAATATGCTTTGATCTAAACCATTCCATTGTAGCTCTGGCTTTATGTTTAGGGTCTATCCTGCTGGAAGGTGAACCTCTGCAGGTTTTCCTCCAGGATTGCCCTGTATTTAGCTCCATCCATCTTCCCATCAGCTCTGACCAGTTTCCCTATCATTGCTGAAGAAAAGCATCCCCACAGAATGATGCTGCCACCATCATGTTTCATGGTGGAGATGGTGTGTTCAGGGTGATGTGCAGTGTTAGTTTTCTGCCACACATAACGTTTTGCGTTTAGGCCAAAAAGTTTAATTTTGGTCTCATCTGACCAGAGCACCTTCTTCCCTATGTTTTCTGCCCCCTACATGGCTTGTTGCAAACTGCAAACGGGACTTCTTATGGCTAGCTTTCAAAAATGGCTTTCTTCTAGCCACTCTTCCACAAAGGCCAGATTTGTGGAGTACACGACTAATAGTTGTCCTGTGGACAGATTCTCCCACCTGAGCTGTGGATCTCTGCAGCTCCTCCAGAGTGACCATGGGCCTCTTGGCTGCTTCTCTAATTAGTGCTCCCCTTACCTGCGCTGTCAGATTAGGTGGGCAGCCATGTCTTGCTAGGTTTGCAGTTGTTCCATACTCAGATGATGGATTAAACAGTGCTCCATGAGATGTTCAGAGCTTGGCATATTTTTTTTATAACATAACCCTGCTTTAAACTTCTCCACAACTTTATCCCTGACCTGTATTGTGTGTTCCTTGGTTTTCATGATGCTGTTTGATCACTAATGTTCTCTAAAAAAAACCTCTGAGGCCTTTACAGAACAACTGTAGTTATACTGAGAAGAAATTATACACAGGTGGACTCTATTTATTTAATAATTAGGTGACTTCTGAAGGCAATTGGTTACACCGGATTTTATTTAGGGATATCAGAGTACAGGGGGCTGAATACAAATACACAACACACTTTTCAGATTTTATTTATTAAAAATTTTGAAAACCATGTAGCATTTTATTTTCCCTTCACACATACTTGCTACTTTGTGTTGGTCTACCACATAAAGTCCCAATAAAATACATTTAGGTTTGTGGATGTAATGTGAAAACATGTGGAAAAGTTCAAGGGGTGTGAATACTTTTTCCAGACACTGTATGGTTTTCTATTGTTCATCGCATATAGTATGTCTGCCTATTATATTTCATTGACATCTATTGCTACTTAAAGGGTATCCCACCTCCATTCATTCTCTGCCTGGATGAGGTGGCCATCAGTCATATCACCAGGCAGTTTGGGAGTTGGGGCCCCCGGTTCTGAATACAGGTGAGTATTCCTAAAATGGGAATACCACTTTAAGATCAATCTTGAACCGAATAACAAAATCTGAGGTATCACTCAATTTTCCTTTCTTAACCCAGACACTTCATTTATGAGGATCCCCTTTTGCACTTATGGCTGCCGTTAAAGGGAACCTGTCATCAACTTTATGCTGACCTCACTGAGGACAGCATAAAGTAGTGACAGAAATGCTGATCTCAGCGGTGTGCCACTCATGAGCTAAAAGTAAGTGGTTGCCGAGAACCAGCATCATAATCATTGCAGCCCAGGCCTTGGAAAGAGTCAAATCTACCTGAGAAGAGTCCTGGTTATTCATAATCTCCTGCTCTCCCGCCCATCTGCTGATGATTGGCAGTTCTCTCCTAGAGAGAAAGGGAGAAAACTAGGGAGAAGACTGTCAGTCATCAGCAGGTGGGCAGGAGAGCAGGAAGTCATGAATAACCAGGACTCTTCTAAGGTGGCCCTGACTCTTTTTAGGACCAGTCTGCAATGATTGTAATTTTGGTTCTCGGCAACCACTTACTTTTGACTTTTAAATGACACACTGCTGAAATCAACTCGCCTGTCTCTACTTTATTCTGCCGTTAGTATGGGCAGCATAAAGTTGATGACAGGTTCCCTTTAAGGCCTCATGTAAACTACTATATCCATTTTGCGGTCCACAAACCGCGTATCTGCAAAGTATGGATACCGACTGTGTGCATGCCCTATTTTTCTACTAGAATTAGCAAGAATGGACAAAAATATGACATGTTCTATAATTTGCAAAATGACGGAATTAATGGGTCTGCTTGCAATCCGCAAAAAAGTACGGATCGGATATGGGCCAAAACAGCAGTTTTGTGCATAAGGCTTAAAGGGGTTGTGCCATAATTGATGTAAAAAATTTAAATCAGACGTGATCTAGTACTTTACAGTTTCTTTCTAACAAAGCTAATCATCATCATCACGGTAGACTTCCCTTTTGCATGGGCCAATGATCAGTAAGATTCAGATTCATAGGAACATTCGCTCGGCCAATCATGGATCCACTGATCAGCTGTCAGCTCGATTCTCCATATGTTACTGACAATATGCATACCTTAGGGGAGGTGAACATTCATTGTCTCATATAAAGACTCTTTAATTGACACCGTCAATCAGTTGTTATATTGTCAGTCGGCGGCGGTATGGCCTCTATACCTGTCATTTAAGTCAAGTTTCTTCTCATGCTTCTCTAATCTAAAGGGGTTTAACTGGAGTTGTCATCAATATCAGATACGTTGGCGTCCAACTATTGGGGTTTGAAGTTGTTTGAAGTTGAGATCACATCCATTGGTCACATTGCAGAAACCAGGCTACGGAGCATGCGTGAGTGTCGGTGGGTGGATAGTTGTAGTAGTAGTAGTTTTACTCACGGTTCTGAAGCTCCCTGGACTGGTGTGCAGAGACTTGAAGGGCACACCGGTTCTTCCCTTCGGAGCACACACTGGTTCTTGGGATCTTCTTGCCTGATGGCGTTCAAGGTGTCCTTGATGTTGATGGTTTTACAGTGCGAGGCGGGGTGCACAGATGTTACCGTTCTCATGGCTGCGCAGGTAATCATAAGCCATAAAATGTCTCCTTAAAGCGGAAGCAGTCTTTCTTACTCTGCACTTTGCTAACTGACTCATGCTTTAGCATCCATTTGGGGTGTAATACCTCACTTTAGGTGATGCAACCAAAGGGCAGTTCTCCCTCACTACAGGCAAACACTTCTCCTCCATTTGTTGAACAGGTTGCAGTACTTACATTACATTTCCACGATATCCACCTTGGGATGTGGAGATTTTCCACAGCAGCCAAACTATGCTTTGGTGTGCTCAGGCACCTGAGGCTTCTCCTGAACATAGGTGCTGTAGAATCTTTTTTAAGACTGGTTATCTCTACAGATCTGTCTCTACACCTCTCTTGCTTCTGGTCCACTTTTTGGAAATGTTTTGGCTCTATCCTGGCTGGTACCAGGTCCAGGATGGGCTGGCCTGTCTGATACATACATGTGCTTCTTCTCTTAGCCCTTGCTAGGCTGGACTCAAACTGACTCTCGAATTTTCTGCCCTCTTCTGACTCCAGCCTCATCTAGTGGTGGCTAAGAATATGGCCTGTGGGTACCATACAGAAATATAGTAAATGTATTCATGACATGAAAAATACAATCTGCAGTCTTCTGCGCCTCCTGGAGCAGGAAGCTGCAGCATAGCCTATGTGCAGCTCAGTACCATTCAAGTGAATGGGCCTGGGCTGCAATAACAAGCACAACCACTATACGATGTACAGCGCTGTGCTTGGTATGCTGTGAGGAAGCCTCAGCACTTGTCCAATTGCTGCTGCCCTTTCAGGGCTGCTAATTGTTGGACCCCTAGCGATCTGGTATTGATGACCTATGATCAATATTGTATTCCATAAAACCCCTTTGAACCTCTTATCATGAATAAAAATAGGTACGTCCTAGGTATTTATATCCACCAGTCCTCAACCACCCTACGTTTATCATGTTCTGGTGGTGATGTCTTCTACTCCATGTCTCTTCATCTATGTATGAAATATGCTCTTAACTCTATTGGTTGAAAAGATTGGATAAAACACAAGCTTTCTGTCTTTTGCTTATTTTCAATCAGACGTGCAGTACAACATTTGGCTTCCCTTGCTTTTCCTACCCATGAAGTATCACCCTTTGTCGTCCAGCATTTTCTAGCACAGTCTTCCTTGATGTCTGCTACTTTCTTCTTTTTCTGCTTTCCTTGTTGATCTTGAACCAGATCCATTTTGTTTTTCATTGTAGTTTTGACCTCTCTCCTCTTCAGGACCTTAGCAGTCTGGATTTAATACGACCACGGATCAGCCTCGTGTGTCAGATTGTACGAGTAGGACACATGGAAATGAAGGATGGCAAGAAACATACATTTGGCTTGAGAAGGCCCTTTGGTGTTGCAGGTAAACTCAACAATAATCATATTTTGTATACATTCTACATTTTCAGTAATGTATTAAAATTATCCTTATGATATGGTCCTGGGCCACACCTAAGCACCCATTTTTATTCCCAATTTGTGAAGGGAAATTGGGAGAAAGGATAAAATGACACTGGGGATGTAGAAATCAAAATAAGACTATGGACATCTTTGCACCTTATTATTGTTCATTATCTTCCTAAATATGAAATTGACCAACTTTCTAAATAGTCTTCATTAAAACATTTCTTACCATTTTTCTACCGTAGAGTGTGTCTAAGTTCTTTACATAGCAGCAAGTGTTGCTGCTTCTGATATAGATCCATCTGCACACTGCTCCTGTTTCTGATGGATCTCTCTGCTCTTCCCCTCACTTCTTTCAGATGCGGACCCGTTCATTTTAATGGATGCTGTGTGCATCTGTATGTCCATTCTATGGCCCCGCAAAAAAATAAAAAATAAATAGAACATGTCCTATTGTTGTTCATTTTACAGACAAGAATTGGTGTTTCTAACAAAGGAAGAGACATGCTGATCTGCATAATGCAGAAATTACAAGCCCAGTATCTGTGTTTTGTGGATCCGCAATTTTCAGACCCCAATGCAGATATGGTCTTGTGATTTCCCCCTTAGAGATAGCAGCACTGTTGGGGGAACAGGATGTACATGGCAGATCAGAGTGTGGAGAGGAGGGAAAGCGTCCAAGTCTTCAGTGAGGGCAGATTACACAGGTTGCACTTTATCAAAGTGAAAATAGGAAGGAAAACTGTCACAGCAGGGGAAGGGGGGAATCACAGTGCAGAGAGAGAGATACACCCTTGTCATACTCTGCATGGATGGGGAGAGGGGAAATCATGCAGTCGGCATTGGTGTTTGTTAGAGAGGAGAGATCCCTCATGAGATGTTGAAGGGGAAATCAGCTGTGCTGGTAAATGGGATTACATCAGCACGTACTGTGCTTCTGGGTAATGTCCGTAGCCTTTAATTGTTATTGACCCCTGAACTCACTAATGATAATGGTGGTTATGGTGTAATGAGACTCAATTACAAGTCGTGCTATGGAACCACATGATTGTTACGTCCCTGGATTTTTATTTAGTTCTTCCTCTATGTATTTTGCAGTAATGGATATCTCTGATGTGGTCCACGGAAAAGTAGATGACGAGGAGAAGCAACATTTTATCCCCTTTCATCCGTAAGTCCCCCTTGCCTACAAACCCGTCAACTATTATCATTATATGAAGAAGGCTGTTTATATGGAAATGTAATTCACCCACAGAATGGCTAAGGAGAATTACATCAGCCAGCGGCAGCTCATCATGTCTCCTCTGAGCAATTCCCGGGTATTGGCAGAGAATGAACCCCTGACCACCATCTACAACAAGGTGATCGCAGCCAAGGAAATCAACCACAAGGGGCAGGGTATGGACTCTTATCTTACAGGCTGTTATCAAGCACTTGAAATAAAATCTTCTTTGGGAGACCACATCTTTGAGGAGACTACCTCTTTATTTAGAGCAGATTTTCAGTTCCATAGTATCCGATCCGTATTGGCCATCTTGGTTGCGCTATAAAACCATCTTCAACAGACTTTGTTAGGTTTTCTCAAAGAGGTTTCACCATATGCAGTTATGTAACCCCTTAAAGGGGTTGTCTGATCTCGCCATTGCTAAGGCAAGATAGCACTAAGCTCCAAACACCAGATGGAGGGGAAACACAAACGTGTCCCAAAAATTTAGATAAATCATGCTGAAAAAAAAAAAATCATGGATTCTGTGCTTAACTTTGTAGATGGATTTTCAAAATCCGTCATGTGAACATACCCTAACTCAGAAACGGCAAAGCTTGTTCTTAAGAAACATAAAGAAATTTTGACTGACATGTCCTTCTTCTCTTGGACTTCTTTAGGTCTCTGGATTTCCCTTAAGCTTCTTCCTGGAGACTTGAATCAAGTGCAGAAGGAATATTCTCATCTGGTGGACAGATCTACTGCTGTTGCTCGGAAGATGGGTTTCCCAGAAATCATCCTGCCTGGTATATATTGGTGTCATTTGCTTAAGCAGATTACTTTATTATAATGCCAGCCGATAGACATGATACATTTCTCCAATCTGATCTTCTAGGAGATGTACGAAATGACATTTATATCACTCTGATCCAGGGGGAGTTTGATAAGGGCAAAAAGAAAACTCCAAAAAATGTGGAAGTTACAATGTCTATCCATGACCTGGAGGGTAATTTACTGGAGGTACAGTTTGGACCCTGCAAAACCTTGATATTTTTTTTTCTTGTGCAGTGATGTGACCCTCAAGGATTTATTTATATTTTTTAGAAGGCAATAATTCCTGGAGCTGGACAGGAAGGACTTCCAGAGTACAAATCTGTGGTGTATTATCAAGTCAAGCAGCCAAGCTGGTATGAGACGGTCAAGGTTAGTCATCTATTCTATGTGAATTTCTTAAAGAGGACCTCTTGAGAGTCCTAAGATGACACTTGTGTTCTCCAGGAAATATTAAAGTTAGACCATCTTATTTTCTTTGAACTCTGTTACTCCCCCTGGAATTGTATAGATAAATTGACTATTGAGAGTTGAGATACGACCCCATGGCGCATGGAACAGGCCGCACAGGGCCCTAATTAAAGTGCTTTTTACTCAGTCTGTTGTTAATGGCCGCGCTGCCCCTGCAATACTGCACGGCCATTAACAATGCAGACTGGCTTAAACAGAGCGGTCTCATTAGTTTAATCAAGGCCCAGTGTGGCATGGCCACATGGTTCTTAATTGCAGCAAGGCCGTGGTCATACCATTCCCGTTGTCAGGAGGATGTGTCCCTACATAGTCTGACACTGACAGCAATCTGCTCAGATCCTCCTGCTCTATAACATGCTTCCTGCGTTGTCATGGTGACAGGTTCACGGATAACATTTATATGAAGGATACATACATTTCAGTGAAGGGTCTGATTTGTCTCACTCCGACCCTACTAGAAAAATAGATATTTGGTCACTGATTCCAAATTTACACTGTAGAGAGCGGTGCTCACTCAGTTTTGGTATGTTTCCCTGGGTCTGTGGTCAAACCAAGACAAACTTAATTAAGACCTCAGACCAGACCCCGGAGCAGACACCTAAAATGAATTCAGACCCCAGACCAGATTCCTAAACTTAAAGGGGTTGCCTCATCTGAGACATTGGTGGCATATCCTAGCAATATGGCTTCAATGTCAGATGCACAGCCAGCCTCCACTCATTACTATGGGAGTTCTGAAAGTACGCTTGCTCAATTTATTATATATTTTTTGGACTCCCATAGAAATTAAAGGAGAGCATGATGCACTTTCCCTCACTTTCAGGAGCCCAGTTTTGGAGGTAGGAGGTGGGACCTGCAACTATCTGACTTTGATGGCATATCCTAGCAATGCGCCACCAATGTCTGAGATAACACAATCCCTTTCATGACTTCAAACCAGACCCCAAACTTAATTAAGACTTCAGACCAGACTCCTAAACTCATTCAGACCCTGAAACAAAAGCTTAAAATGAATTATGTCCCAAACCAAACCCTTAAAATTAATTTAGACCCCTGACTAAACCCTTCTATTTAATTAAGACCCCAGACCAAACCCCAAAATGAATTCAGATTCCCCAGATCAGACAAAAAAGAAAAATATATACAGGTGCCACACACACACAATTTCCTGACTCTGATCAACATCAGGTCCTTGTGGGTCAGGTCCCGGCCGCAACTCTAGTCCTGACGGCAGACCTGCCATCATAGATGCATTAAAGAAGACCTCCTATGATGGAAGGTGTGTGCGGTTTGGACAGCTGGTCAGCCAGTTGAGCACCACTGCTGTGAAGGTATAGAATGGATAAAAAGCTAGTACCTGAACAGGGAAGACGGTAGATTGTGTTTTACTGTACTGCCATTGACTGCCAGGAATCTCTGAGAGAGAGGAGGACCCATTGGATGATGAAAAACACAACCCTGTGAATGATACTAGCACTGGTAGTCTAGATTCTCTACCAGAATTGTACAGCACCTTCATTTCTGGCTAGAGGTCCACTTTTGCCTAACCTTCTACTCAACCAAGGGCTTTCCTCTTACATGGTTAAAGCAGTCCATTCACTGGTCTAGCAGCCCTCTCTTGACAGTGATATTCATGTCCTCCTTTCCAGCACGTCCCGGGAGTGGCAGCTGTAGTTATGTAAGCCACGTGAAGCAGCGCCAGCAGCGAGGATGCCAGCAGATTCTTGTCCTTCTAAACAGCTGGCAGAGAATTTAACTGCAGAACCAAGGATACTGTAGGAAGTTAATTAGACACTTTAGACAGCACTCCCTATTCTTAAATATGTATGCACCCAATATGTGTATTACTTTAACCCCTTAGGACCAAAACAAGATTAAAAATTCTTTTGTAAAAAAATTTTTTATAGAAATATTTGTATGCTGACCGTATTTGCAGGCATTCTGGCAGGGATGGGCAGTCTGTACAGCTTTTAGGGATGCACTGAAAACTTGGAGCCCATTGTCACCATAAAAAGAAAAATATTAGCGCCCTCTAATGTCTCTCAGTTTACATGCATGATGGACTGGCGTACCAACGTGGGGCCAACTACTAAAGATTATCAAGTCTTCAGTAGCAGAACCATTGGGTTAAAAGTTTATACTGACATTATTTTAGAGTTCAATTTTTATCTTAGGCCGTTCCTTCTTACTTGATGCTCATCCATTCTGTCTGTGCAGGTCTCCATCCCCATTGAAGAGGTCAGTCACTGCCATCTCCGCTTCAATTTCCGGCACCGCTCCTCTCAGGAATGTAAGTCTAGTATGTTTTTGGAAGTCTAGAACATTTTTTGTATCAGTCCTGAAGATGCAATGATTGATATTAATTATAAATTTGCACCCATATACGTAGCTTAAAGCTGTTGAGTAGCTTAACGAGTTCCTTGCATTTCTCAGAAACATAGTGCATAGACTGTAATGCTTCCAGTTAGGTCTAAGATGACCCGAAACCATTGTTGTATCTTTGAATTTGCCCAGAGGCTCAGCAGTATTTGCTTTCTTTGCCTTCTGCCAGCTCGGGACAAGTCAGAGAAGGTGTTTGGAATGGCTTTCGTCAGGCTGATGAACCACAATGGGACAACACTACAGGATGGATTTCATGACCTGATAATTTATAAGGTAAGAATAGTATCTTCCTTAACCCTCACAAGGTAGTGTGTTTCTTTTCTGGTCAAATTCCAAGCTTGCAGTTCATAGAATAGTCACAGGTTGATGGTAATAGTGCTGAAAAAACAATAGCATAGTCCGGAACGGACTGTGAGAGATGGTCAGGATGTGACAAGCAAGGAGACGAGAGATAGGAGTGGTTAGGGATGAAACCAATAGTCAAAGCCAGGAGAAGAACAACAGGTATCAGGTGAATTATCGAAAGGGCAAGGTTACAGTGATATCCAGGCAGAAGACCAAGGTCAGGGTCAAAACAGAAGTCAAGATCAGAGTCGCAAAGCACAGGAAGAGGAGCCAAGCGGTAAATACCTTATTCTGCAAGCAAAAGGGTGCCCAATAAATAGGCCACCAGGGTTTCACATCATCTTAAGATGTCAGTTGCCTTAGCAATCCGAGTTCATGCAGACAGAGGAGGCGATCATGCTGGTCCAGCAGTGTCGCAGAAGACACAAACCATTGCTGAAACAGAAAAGGCAACCACATTTGGCCTTAGGAGCTGAGGCCACCCAGAGGGACTCGCTGCAGGAGCCAGGTGAGGTGAGTAACATTTTCACGGTTTCCTGAACAGTTTTTTTTTTTTTTTAAGGAATTCAAGTGATGTGGAAAAATGGCTAACTGTGACCATTTAAGTGTTCAGAAGGATGGAAAGTATCATCCCTGGCCGCTTAGAAACAGGAGTCCTAGGGAGGCATGCCAGATGAATTATCTTGCTCCTGCAGAATGACTCGTAGAGATTACAGAGTTAAGACAAGCCATTAATACTTATAAATAAAAGCATATGTGGCTCCTGGGATTATCACCTCTGCTTCCTATTAACTGGGTACTACTGCCCCCTGTACTTCAATTGTTGGTAGGTCATCTTACTGAATGCCTTGTCTGATGGGGCTGTCTGGCTTTTTCTAGAAGAATGCATACGTAGATGAAAGGAACATGTAGGTGCATCTAGTCTGCCCATGTGATGTAATTTTTATTTGCTTCTGACGACTTAAAAGGGTCGTCTTGCTTCAGTAAGTGGCATTTATCATGTAGATAAAGTTAATACTAGGCACTTACTAATGTATTGTGATTGTCTATATTGCCTCCTTTGCTGGCTGGATTCATTTTTCCTTCACATTATACACTGCTCATTTCCATGGTTACAGACCACCCTGCATCCCATCAGTGGTGGTCGTGCTTGCACACTATAGGAAAAATCATCAGCCTCTCTGGTGGCCGGTACCATGGGCAGTGCAAATAGGGTAGTGTTTTTTCCTATATTGTGCAAGCACGACCACCACTGATGGATTGCAGGGTGGTCATAACCATGGAAACGAACAGTTGAATCCAGCCATCAAAGGAAGCAATATGTACAGTAAGTGGCTTGTATTAACTTTCTCTACATAATAAATGCCCCTAACTCAAGTGAGACAACCCGTTTAAGTAAAAAATTCCAATATTTTTCCAGTTTTTATTAACAACCCTGATTTTGTTGAGCAAAGTGGATTTAATGCAAAACATGTTGTAAATCTACAATCTATAGGGTGATAGCAAGAAGTCGGATGATGCCAAGATGTATTTGTTGCTCCCTGCTACTAAGGAAGAGGAAGAAGAAGTCCGTTCTCCCAGAGGACATGCACCTAGTCTAACACCTACTAAGGACAGCTTCCAAATCAGCACCTTGATCTGCTCCACCAAGCTGACACAGAATGGTGAGGGCGACACTGTGGTACTGGATTGGACTTTGTGTCTGTGTGTTAGGGGATTTTATGTATGTTGGTGGAGACATGACTGACCATTTTTATGTATTTGCCACCAGTCGATTTACTTGGTCTCCTCAACTGGCGCTCTAACCCTAGACCTATATCCCAAGCACTCCGCAAGCTCATGGAAGTAGATGGAAGTGAAATCATGAAGGTAAGTCTTAAGAAGATGCCTGGTTTCTCCCATGCAAATTATACTAGATGGTCGGTCGAAATAGGCAGGTTCAAACGACAGTCGTCTAATGTTTATGGCCACCTTTACCTTAAGCTGCCCACACAACAAAATGTAAAGGGGGTTGTCCAGGTGCTTTCAGTGGTGAGCCCTGGTGCCTTGCAACACTGATGTCCTAGATTCGTATCCGACCAATGACTTCTGAAAGGAGTTTGTATGTTCTTCCCATGTTTGCGTGGGTTGGACAACTGCAAGTCCGGCTTCTCTAACCCCCAGCAGTCAGAATGCTAAGCCATGCAAATGCTAGAGTATATTCTAGTATTGATTGGGGGAGGGGTTCCTTGTTATGTAACTGCCATCATCGGAGGCCACCAGCACATCAAGACAAACTGGTTTGTTTAAAAAGACCCAAGGCTGTCCCATTTTCTATTCCTGTATTACGCTCTTAATGCACGTTGCTCAAAATGGCAATTCAAGAACAACTGGTCCCACAAATAAAAACAAAACCCCTTCCACCACAGCAGAAAAAGTTTTAAAAACTACATGTCCGTAAAGAGGTTCTCCAGAATTAAACAGTTCATGACCTATCCCTAGTATGGGTCATCAATATCAAAACGGTGGAGGTCCAACACCCTTAACTGCCAACTACCAGCTGTTTGGGTGGAGTTCTGGTGCCAGAAATACAAAGCTCCTTCCACTATGAATGCACTGCTTCTCCCATTTACTTCATTGGGATCAGTGCGGCAGTAACCAGCTCCATTCTGGAACCAGACTTACTCCTGAACAGCCAGTAGTGAGGGGTGTTGGACCTCCACCGATCTGATATTGAAGACCTGTTCTTGGGATAGGTCGTCAGTTGTTAAATCCTGGAGAATCCCTTCAAAGAGGTTGGCTCATCTGAGACATTGGTGGCATATCGCTAGGATATGTCACCAATGTCAGATAGGTGACCGGACTTATCTCTACAACAGGGCTCCCAAATTGAACGAGAGCGCACTGTGCATGCAAACGCACTCAGCTATTTTCAGAACTCCTATAGAAGTGAATGTAGGGAGGCCGATGTGCTCATGTTCACTTTGGAGGCCTCATTCTAGAGTAAGGTGGGACCTGCACCTATTTGACATTGGTGGCATATACTAGAGATATGCCACCAATGTCTCAGATGAGACAACCCCTTTAAGGACAAAATTGTCTATACCTTAGGCCTCATGCACACGACCGTATTTTTGGTCCATATCCAATCCGCATTTTTTGCGGACCATACACGGACCCATTTGTTTCTATGAGTTTGCAAAATAAAAACCAACAGCACATGGGTGTCATCCGTGTGCTTTCCACATCCGTGCAGAAATTGTAGAACCAAATTATGGAACCTGTCCTATTCTTGTCCGTTTTGTGGACAAAAGTAGGCATTTTTTTACTGTGCATCGTGCAGACATTGCGGGGTACACACGGACAGCATCCGTATTTTGGAGATCGGCAATTTGCTGACCACAGAACAGATACGGTTGTGTGCAGGAGCCCTTCTAGTTACACAGCAACAGATAACATGCACATATCTGGTAACATGCTGTAACAGTATTTGGGGTGAATCATAGGCGTGCGCACAGGGTGTGCCGTGTGTGCCTGGGCACATCCTAATCAAGCCTGCTGGCCGGCGAATACAATTTTGGAAGCGCTCATTAGTACCGGAGGACCAGGAAGCAGTGAACGCTATGTACTTACCGCTTCCTGGTCCTCAGCTGTCAGCTGCGCACAGCGTGAGGCGCTTTGTGACGTCACGCTGTGCGCGCCAGTTCAGAGCACAGCCGACAGCAGGAGGAAGAGGATCGCGGGCGGCGAGGAGCGCCGTCGTCCAGGAGCAGAGAGGTAAGTGTTTTTTTATTTTATAAAAAATGAGGCTGCTGGGGGCATAATAGAGGCTAATGAGGCATAATAGAGGCTAATGAGGCATAATATAGGCTAATGAGGCATATGGGGGCTAATGAGGCATAATGGGGGTGTGACGGTCTGGTCAACTGCCACCGTCACGGGTCCCCTTTTCCTGCCCGGATCGTAAATAATGCTGTCAGGCGCACTCCCTCAGGCATGAAATCATCCCACACATCAGCTGAGGCCCATTGCTGTGTAAACCATGAACTGAACTTTATTGACACACACAAGTTTATACAGTGCACATAACTCCTCCCCCAGTATCCTGGGAGATAATTGAGTGACAACATAAGCCACCCCCCCCTCCCCATGTGTCACATCCTTAGTTGGCTGTGGTAGAACTGTGAACAAGAGTCAAACAGTGTTCATGATGGAGGGCATAATAAAGGGCTTTCCTTCACACTGCTCCCTCCTTGCTGACAGCTCCGGCAGACACAGATGGACCCTTTTCGGGTCGACTTGGGGCTGTCTGGGTAGCCCCTGAGATACTTAAGCTACCAACTCCATTTGCCTAGACAAGCCATCCGCATTCCCGTTCAGCTTGCCAGGCCGTTAGTGTATAGTGAAGTCGTATGGTTGTAGGGCTAGACTCCACCTGAGAAGACGGGCGTTATACCCTGCAACTTGGTTGAGCCAGACTAGGGGATTGTGGTCGGTGATGAGGGTGAATGCACGGCCATAGAGAGAAGGTATCAGGTTTTTCAGTGCCCAGACGAGAGCTAGGCACTCTTTTTCGATAGCTGCATAACTGACCTCTCTGGGAAATAGTTTCCGACTCAGATAGGCTACTGGGTGCTCCCCTCCGTCCTCTCCGACCTGGCTTATCACTGCCCCCAGTCCAAACATGGAAGCATCTGTGTGAACGATAAAACGTTTATTAGGATCAGGGGCGGCGAGAACAGGTGCATTTACAAGAGCTTACTTCAGGGTTTGGAAAGCTGTCTCACACTCTGGGGACCACAGGACCTGTCGGGGCAGGTTTTTATTTGTCAGGTCTGACAAGGGTTTAGCCAGGGCGCTATAGTCAGGGACAAAGTGTCTAGATCAGGCATCCTCAAACTGCAGCCCTCCAGCTGTTGTAAAACTACAACTCCCACAATGCCCTGCTGTAGGCTGTCCGGGCATGCTGCGAGTTGTAGTTTGAGGATGCCTGGTCTATAGTAACCAGCTGTCCCTAAAAAAACCAAAACTTGTGTTTTGGTACGGGGAGTGGGCCAATTGGCAACAGCCTCAATTTTAGCAGACTCCGGTCGTCGTCTTCCACAACCTACCCTGTGTCCCAGATATTGAACTTCCGCCATACCAATGTGACACTTCTGGGGTTTCAAAGTCAAACCAGCTGCTCTGATCCTGTCCAATACAGTACCTATGTGGACTAAGTTGGGCTTCCCATGAATCGCTAAAAATGGCTATGTCATCCATGTAGGCACACGCAAAGTCCTGGAGCCCATCTAGGAGACCATCTACCATTCTTTGGAATGTAGCTGGGGGATTCTTCATCCGAACGGCATGACCCTAAATTGATACAGGCTGAACGGGGGTGACAAAGGCGGATTTCGGAACAGCATCCTCGGCTAGGGGAATTTGCCAGTAGCACTTGCATAAGTTGATAGTAGTCAGATACTTCCCCCTAGCGATGTGGTTCAGCAGTTCGTCTACCCGGGGCATTGGGTAGGCGTCTGTAACCGTCTTATCATTTAGTCTACAGTAATCTACACAGAGGCGGGTCGTACCGTCCCGCTTTGGCGCTAGTACCACCGGTGGGGCCCAAGGGCTTTCCGCATGCTCAATGACTCCCAAACGGAGCATCTCCTTAATTTCCTTACGCATTCGTTTCCGGACCGCCTGGGGGATGCGGTAGGGGGTTTGCCTCAACGGAGCCTGGCCTGGGGTCTGTACCCTGTGGGTCGCTAGTCTAGTGTATCAGGGCTCCGGAGAGAACGTGGCCTGTTTGGCTTTCAGAAGGGTGATCGCCTGTGTCCGCTCCTGTGGTCCCAGCCATTCCCCAAGTGTACCAACTCTATGGCCCTTTCTCTCTGGTCACTCCCTAGCAGATCAGGTAACGGTAAGTTATCCGTATCCTCAGATGCTCGGGGCACATACGGCCGCCACTTCTTCCTCTCTCCCTTTGTACTCCTTGAGCATATTGATGTGAAATGTGCGCTTCACATCCACATTCTCACAGCTGGCAACAGTGTACGTAGTGTCACATATCTTCCCAATAATCTAGTATGGTTTCTGCCAGGCAGCCTGTAGTTTGTCATGCTGGACCAGTTTAAGTACCATAGCCTTCTGTCCCAGTTGAAAGCTACGGTGCCGGGCCTTCCGGTCATACCATACCCGCTGGCGCCGATGGGCCGCCTGAAGGTTCTCATGTACCATCTGCATCAATGCCTTCATTCAGTCCCTCAATTCCAGCACATACGCTACCACCGGGGTCCCTGTCGATTCTGTGGCCCCCTCCCAATGCTCCTTAATTAGATCTAAGGGTCCCCTCACTTGCCTCCCGTATAGCAGCTCGAAGGGCGAGAATTCCTGCACTTCCCGGTCCGCATTTCCGTTCCCGAAAAAAATAGAACATGTCCTATTCTTGTCCGCAATTGGGGACAAGAATAGGCATATTCTATTAGTGCCGGCGATGTGCGGTCCGCAAAATGCGGAGTGCACATTGCCATGTCCGTGTTTTGTGGATCCGCAAAACACGTTACGGACGTGTGAATGAACCCTAACTGATGGAAATAACGGACCAAATAACTGAAGTCTGAACACAGATGTATGTACCTAAAATAAAAATAAAGAACAATTAGTCCAGCAAACTAAGGAGGCTTCATACAAGTTGGTTGTCCTAAAAGGAAAAAGAAATATGACTGGAAGAATACCAAGAGGCAAAAACAAAATGCTTTTGGAGGCCAAAAATGATCTTCAAGGGATTAAATGGATAATATCGACGTGAAGTGCTATTTGTGTATATAGTACTAGGAGGACTTGTCTTTGGTGGAGATAATTCTCAATGTGGCTCTTGTCTTGGATATGTCTGACTCCTCTGCTTCCTGTCGCTTAGTTCCTGCAGGACACACTGGACGCTCTATTCAACATAATGATGGAGGGACAAGACAAGGAGAGCTGTGACGTGCTGGTGTTTGATGCTCTGGTGAGATGGAACAGATGACCATGTATCTTCTGGTTCCCATGTATCTTGTTTCCTGGACCCTTAGTCCTCCCCTTATTCTTTGGTGTCCTTCTTTTCATCCTGTCCTGGTATTTTCTTCTTATCATTCACTCCTTTTGTCTTGTTCTTTCAGGTTTTTATTATTTCTCTGATCGCAGATATTAAGTTTCAGCACTTTAACCCGGTCCTGGAGACCTATATCACCAAGCACTTCAGTACGACTCTGGCCTATGAGTAAGTAGGAGATCTGATGAGACATGTGGGCCTCTGGCTGCTGCTGCCATCATGGTTACCTCGTCTCTCCTGGACGTTTCTAGCACCTTCATAGCTGCGTCCATCAAAATGGTTGCTTTTCTGTTCCTTCATAGAAGCAAGCAAACCAAAAGAATGATGCCCCCAGTGTTGCGGTTCATTGGGCTCTGTCACAGTTTCTCTGATTTTGAGAAGGAGACAAGCTCATAATGCTGCAAATATGAAGGAATATCTGACAGAAATGTGAACATGACTTAAAACAGCAAATTTGACCATGTAAGGAGACAGGGCGAGAGGGAGGAAGACAAACTTTGGTTTCTTATTTGCAGGAGGTGACAGTCCGGGCAGGAGGTGGATATGAACCAACATGTGACATCCACTTCTCTGAGGGACATTTTGTGCCAGAGTGGTTGTCACCTATTCTCTCTGTACACCAGGGGACTTTACACCATAATGCTGAATTGCATTCTGGTCCAGAACTGGGATTGTTGTTAATCTATGTATGTGGCCGCACACATCCATAATGTTCATAAAATCAATGTCAGTGGAACATTCCTATTGATGTCTGTAAATAATATCTGCATCCGAACCTGACAATTATACAGAGATGAGCGGCGCTACCTTGGCACTGCTTGTCTCTTCCTGCAGAGTCATCCTGGTCACTTGTTGGAATTTGCTTCTCCTACGTCTAGCACTAATTGACTGACATGTAGAGATCATTTTTACAAAAGAGGTTCTCCAGCAGCAGCTGCAGTGTGCATTATACAGGTCTGTGTCGCAGCTGCTGCAGAACATCCTTTTATATATGTCTGCTGCTCCAGAAGCACACCTCAGCTTCTGCAGAACATCATAACACACATCTCAACTGCTGCAGAACATCATAACACACACCTCAACTGCTGCAGAACATCATAACACACACCTCAACTGCTGCAGAACCTCATAACACACACCTCAGCTGCTGCAGAGCCTCATAACACACACCTCAGCTGCTGCAGAACCTCATAACACACACCTCAGCTGCTGTAGAACCTCATAACACACACCTCAGCTGCTGCAGAACATCATAATACACACCTCAGCGGCTGCAGAACCTCATAATACACACCTCAGCGGCTGCAGAACCTCATAATACACACCTCAGCTGCTGCAGAACCTCATAATACACACCTCAGCTGCTGCAGAACGTCATAATACACACCTCAGCGGCTGCAGAACATAACACATCCGCTGCTGCAGAACATCATAATACACACCTCAGCTGCTGCAGAACCTCATAATACACACCTCAGCTGCTGCAGAACCTCATAATACACACCTCAGCTGCTGCAGAACATCATAATACACACCTCAGCTGCTGCCGAACATCATAATACACACCTCAGCTGCTGCCGAACATCATAATACACACCTCAGCTGCTGCAGAACATCATAATACACACCTCAGCTGCTGCCGAACATCATAATACACACCTCAGCTGCTGCAGAACGTCATAATACACACCTCAGCTGCTGCCGAACATCATAATACACACCTCAGCTGCTGCAGAACATCATAATACACACCTCAGCTGCTGCAGAACGTCATAATACACACCTCAGCTGCTGCAGAACCTCATAATACACACCTCAGCTACGGAAGAACCTCATAATACACACCTCAGTTGCTGCAGAACCTCATAGTACACACCTCAGCTGCTGCAGAACATCATAATACACACCTCAGCTGCTGCAGAACATCATAATACACACATCAGCTGCTGCAGAACATCATAATACACACCTCAGCTGCTGCAGAACATCATAATACACACATCAGCTGCTGCAGAACATCATAATACACACCTCAGCTGCTGCAGAACATCATAATACACACATCAGCTGCTGCAGAACATCATAATACACACCTCAGTTGCTGCAGAACCTCATAGTACACACCTCAGCTGCTGCAGAACATCATAATACACACCTCAGCTGCTGCAGAACATCATAATACACACCTCAGCTGCTGCAGAACATCATAATACACACCTCAGCTGCTGCAGAACATGGTGATACACACTTCAGCTGCTGCAGAACCTCATAATACACACCTCAGCTGCTGCAGAACATCATAATACACACCTCAGCTGCTGCAGAACCTCACAATACACACCTCAGCTGCTGCAGAACATTTTTTTTAAAGAAAACATTTTATATCAGTCAGTAGTTGACAGGGTATCTCCTTCTCATTCTTCATAAAGAGGTTCTGCAGCAGTTAGGTGTGTATGATAAAGAATAATGTACCTTTTTCTATAAATTATAATGATGTTGGAGTCTCTTTGAGTTTTGTAATTTGTATGAATCTTCTCAGCCTGTGGTCTCATGATGTTACTGGTCCTGTAACTCCTCGTGACTATTAGTATTCTTATAATCTACAGTGGGGGGGATTTTTTTTTTTTTCAAAAGGTAAGCTTTAAGTAAAATCTGCTATCCTGCCTCTCCATATGGACAGGATGCACGGATTATAATTTGCTTCCATTATGTCATGCTTCTGTTCAGTCATTCATTTGGGTATTTTTTTAACATGTCTGTAGGAAGCTGATCAAGGTGCTGACCTGGTACGTGAGGAGCGCTGACGACCCAAGTTGCAGGGAGATGCTCTTCTCATCCCTAAAAGCCATCAAGTACTTGTTTTGGTTTATTGTCCAGTCCAGAGACCTGTACCTAAGGTGGGTGTCGTCATTACTTTACAACATTGGGGGGAATTTATCCCGCCCTGCACTCCTGAATTCTTACTTCAAAAATATCACAAAATAGAGATTTGCATTTTTTTCTTTTGTCTTATTTGCGCATTTGCAACATTTTGCATTTTTACTCCACTCACTTCAGTTTTCAAAAATGAATGGGGAAGTGAAGGCGGTTAACTTGTCGAGCGGATTTAAGGCAGTTTTACAGCTGCAACTTTTTAAAAAATCCCAAAAATTGTTGCCATCTAAACTAATGGGTGACGTAGAAAGTGGATCAGCATCTCAGGACACACAATTAAGCAGCAGATTTATGAAACATTGTGCAACTTTTTATATATTTGACATGAATTATGGAAAGGCAGACTCCTGCAGAACTGACTTTAGAAATCCCTCCCCAGTGATTAATCTCGCCCATTGGGTAACGTGTGGCTGCCTGCAACTTTCCCCCCTGTCATTTCAAGCACTGGGGGTGGGCTCCTGGTGATCAGCTGATTGGAGGGGCAGCTTGTTATACAAAAGGGGGTGTTCAGTTGGACAAAATATTTACACTCATTGCATATATGCAATAAATGCCCAAAAATAATGGGAGGTTTCCTGTATTGCGATCCTGTGTATTGAAGAGAGTACAGTTTTTCATGACCATCGGCCATCTGTGTATTAAAATAAAATATTTTTCACACTATAGGACGCACAAGATTTTATGTTCTACTACTTTTGCACAATATAAGCAGCTGTGGGAGGACATGATTTTTGTGGGATGAGTCGACATTTTCATTACCACCATTTAGAGATAAATTCGATATTTTTATTCTTGGAATCAAATGAAACTTTCTATGTGTGAATGTAACGATGATATGTGTAAGTGATTACAGTGTTAGAATGAAGTTCAAAAATACTTTGTGGCACTCCGCTTTCTAGTGCTAGGAGTCGGGTTCCAACCCCATTCACAATAGAGAAAATACTCCAGCAATGTAGTTTAAAGACTGTTAGTATTTATTGGAGTTGCGGCTGTACTAATCATGTGACGTTTCGGCCTAATTTGGCCTTCATCAAACTGGTGCCGCTAAAAAGTAAAGGGTCAGGGAAGCGTGCGCTCTCTGGATCTGTGCCTCAGCACTGTAGGAAATGCGCATTTCCTAAAGTGCTGAGGCATAGATCCAGAGAGCGCACGCTTCCCTAACCCTTTACTCTTAGCGGCACCAGTTTGATGAAGGCCAAATTAGGCCGAAACGTCACATGATATAAATACTAACAGTCTTGAAACTACATTGCTGGAGTATTTTCTCTAGTGTTAGAATGAAGGGATAGGTTTATTGGGGAAAGCTGTACAATTGAAAGGAGGCTTTAGTACCCTGTTGGGCCACCTATAGGCTGGATACCAGATGAAATACAGCCTCTAGCCTGGATACAAGATGAGATACGGTCTCTAGCCTGGATACAAGATGAGATACGGCCTCTAACCTGGATACAAGATGACATATGGCCTCTAGCCTGGAGACAAGATGACATATGGCCTCTAGCCTGGAGACAAGATGACATATGGCCTCTAGCCTGGAGACAAGATGACATATGGCCTCTAGCCTGGAGACAAGATGACATATGGCCTCTAGCCTGGAGACAAGATGAGATATGGCCTCTAGCCTGGAGACAAGATGACATATGGCCTCTAGCCTGGAGACAAGATGACATATGGCCTCTAGCCTGGAGACAAGATGACATATGGCCTCTAGCCTGGAGACAAGATGACATATGGCCTCTAGCCTGGAGACAAGATGACATATGGCCTCTAGCCTGGAGACAAGATGAGATATGGCCTCTAGCCTGGATACAAGATGACATATGGCCTCTAGCCTGGATACAAGATGAGATATGGCCTCTAGTCTGGATACAAGATGAGATATGGCCTCTAGCCTTGAGACAAGATGAGATACGGCCTCTAGCCTGGATTCAAGTTGAGATACAGCCACCAGCCTGGATACAAGATGAGATACGGCCTCTAGCCTGGATACAAGGTGAGATACGGCCTCTATCCTGGACACAAGATGAGATATGGCCTCTAGCCTGGACACAAGATGAGATATGGCCTCTAGCCTGGATACAAGATGAGATATGGCCTCTAGCCTGGATACAAGGTGAGATATGGCCTCTAGCCTGGATACAAGGTGAGATATGGCCTCTAGCCTGGATACAAGATGAGATATGGCCTCTAGCCTGGATACAAGATGAGATATGGCCTCTAGCCTTTATTGAAGTTGAGATACGGCCTCTAGCCTGGATTCAAGTTGAGATACAGCCTCCAGCCTGGATACAAGATGAGATATGGTTGGGCATGGAGGCATACAGGTTCTGTAGGGTATTCTGCGGCACATTTGCCCACAGATGTTACAGCTGGGCCTGTAGATCCTGCACACTGGTAGATTTATGAAGCTTGTGTCTCAGCTGGTCCCATAAATGCTGGATTAGGGATAAATCTGGTGACCGGGCAGCCAAGGAAGTGTTGTAATCTGGAGAAGACTTTCCTGGGAAGCCCTTGCTGTGTTTGGGCGAGCATTACCCTGCTGAAAAATGCCAGCTGGAAGTCCTGTCATGAGAGGAACACATGTGGCCACGGGATGTCCTGCACATATCATTGACCTGTTAGTGTCCCTTGTATCACTAATAGGGACTGTTCGTGAAGATCAAACGATCCTCTCTACTAGTGCTCTCTCTGGGCTGTCTGAGGCCTGTTCACCATGTGTACGTGCCCTCACGTAACCACTGCACCCAACACCTCCTAACAGCTAGATCAGAACGGACTAGATGACGGGTAGCTTTTTGAAACTGCTTTCCTGCTTTTCTCAATGAGGCACCCCCTCAATGTCTGTCAACTTAGTAAAATGTCTTCGAGGCATGTCTAGCAGTCAATGATCTCTAACCAAGAGGTACACTACCCAAAAGTAGCTTCTGAGAGCCTTTTTATAAAGCAGCAGGGGAAACACGTACACACCCTCTTGTGGCCAGAAGCAGCATCTAACCAGACCACACCTGTAATCATTTACATATCTGCCTGAGACATAACTGCATGCCAAGTTTTGCAGAAATCTGACATTTCTATCTGGGGTTTTGTTTTTAGTTTTTTGTCAATGAAACACTAAACAGTGCTCAAACAATACCACCTTACAGTGCTCAGATAATAATACCATACAGCGCTCAAATAACAGCTCCATACAGAGTAATCTAATAAAAGCACTATACAGTTGGGATTAGAGGTGATTACAGGCCAGGTCATCTGTAACGCTTCCTCCACATAGGTTGAGTACTCCTAATCATGTCCATGGTCCCCACTAGTTGGTCTTATTTTTGTGTAGTAACTGATAAGTTTAATTCAGTAGAAACAACACTAAGATCCACTCGGTATAAGGTCACTACTTTCAGGTGAGAAGTAAATGTGGATCTCCATAAGAAAATGAATACTGTACATGACTCTATCTCTTGATTTGCTGACCTGTCAGGTTTTACGGTCAGGAAGAAGGAAGAGACCAGTTCAGTGACTCCATACGACAGCTGTTCCTGGCCTTTAATGAACTGATGGACCGGCCATTGCAGGAAGCCGTGAAGATTAAGGTGCGTGATGGGCCTAGGTAGGCCATTGATTCTGGATACAGCTGCACAACACCTTGTGTTCTTCAGAAGTTCTGGATGAAGAATGTTTCCCATATATAAAGCAATTGATGTGTTTGTGTTGCAGGCGGCCGCATTGAAGTATCTTCCAGGAATTATAAATCATTTAAAAAATGTCTTTAATCCAGTAGAGCTGAGGTAAATGAACTGACGGAAAAGTGAGTAGAATATTCTGCCACAGTCATGTTGGCCAGAAGTCGTGATCTTCTTAATACCGGTTTTATCTTAAAAACACCTTTGAGTTCCATGTAGTTTAATTCACCAGAGCCATATCCATCGTATACCTAATTTAAACCTTCTGCCGCTCCTGAAATGCACTTTATGCACATAGGCACCTTCATGCAATTTCCCTTAAATTGTAAGTTTTTGTGCAAAATTGCCTCAGAGTATTTGGGGCTAAAAGTGTACCATCTTTAACTTGCACTAGCTCCAGCTAGATTGTGGCTACAGCCATGATTTCAGTCTTGTTTTAAAGCCAAGAGGCTAGCCTCAGAGACTTTAGTAAAAAGACTGTAACAGATACTTCCTCAGTTACTGAAGTTCTTCTCTTCCAATATGAATAAAATCCTCGGGAGGAAAAGGGTTGAATTGGTTCTCCATTTCCATAAATTTTCCATGTAGTGTGTAATTTTGAATTTCCTACCCAAGATCTGAATGGCATGACGTATACTTACAAGTTTTGGGCTGGGTACCTATGCCTAGGCTGATCCTTAGGATGAAGGGCACAAGTTAACCCTTGTCCATATGGGTTCACTCCAACCTCTGATAGACTGTAGACTCGAGTTCTCCTTGTATTACTGTACATGGACAGCCATTCATCTAAATGGCAGCCACTACAAGGGAAATTAACTGTATGTCGGGAGCTTGACCTCCGACAATCAACCAATTGCCACGGCTGTATCACCATACAAGGTGATAGAAAATATTTTTGCCACGCAAAAGTACTTGACAAGAGTTATATGCTTCAAATCAAAACAATTTTGCAGTGGTGAATTCACCTTTAGACAAGCCTCTTGACCTTCTTATTATTTTACAGTGACCTCTTTGCCAAGTTCATGCAGAGTGTTCCTCCAGACCAGCTTGTCCATCAGACCCTGACCTGTATGTGCAAAGTGGTGGAGAGTGACCTCTTTCTGCAACCAGGTGAGTACCTTGTGGTAAAAATCTTGACCTCTAATACAGTACATTTCATAATTTAATGTTAGAACTTATTTTTTGCAGAATGCAGAGATGCCCTTCTACCTCATTTTATTGACCAGCTGAGTGGACAGTTGGACGACAATTGTAATAAACCAGATTATGAAGCCAGCGGACAGCTCCTCAGTAATATTTTGGAGGTTCTCCAGAACAAAGAAGCAGTGAGTGAGATAGTAATATGGTACTAATAAAAGCATCAATAGTCATACGATAAGTAAAGGGGTCAGTAGATAGCAGGGTGGTCCAGGATAAAAAAAACATGGCTGATTTCCTCAAAAAGCAGTGCCATTCCTGTCCATGTCTGGTACTGCAGATCAGCCCCATTGACGTTAATGTGCAATACCACACACTACCCGCGGACTGGTGTGGCGCTGGAAGAATGCATATGTTACAAAACATATCATTCAAAATAAAATTTAAAAAAGTTTAAAATATAAAGAAAGTAAAAAACACCCTGGCTACATCAATATAAACTGTCTCTATAGCTGTCATATAACCCAAGGCTACACATATAATGTATCAAAATGACCGATACAAAATAGGGAGGCCATTCTTAAAGTGTCAGTTTGCTTATTAAAAAACAACAAAACTATTAATAGGGAAAAAACACATTTTACCCCTAATAAAACTAAAAACGTGTCACGGTAAAAACATACTTAACTTATTTTGGCAGCTCAAGAAATAAAAATTCAGACCATTAAACCAGCACATGCACTGAAAAGTGGATATTTAGGACCAAAAATCACTGGTCATTAAGGGGTGGCTCAGCGTCAGTCATAAATAAGAAAGAAGCTTTACTCACCTCCACCACTCTCCCACATCTGCTGTGAGGCAAGACGAGCTGGATCAGGAAGTGCAGAGCCTCGGGGATCTGTGGAGGTGAGTAAAGATTCTTTCTTATTTTCAACATGTTCTGGCCCATTTTTTTTAGGCCTCTCACCCAGATAAGCCAGTACTCTCTGCTCTGCACTGATGAGGGGCAATCACCCCGAAACAGCGGTCTGGCTTATTTAATATACAAGTCGTGTCTCAAGGCCTATTTAAAGGGTCAAACATTGACTTATAGGATAGCTGCCTTACATCTGGTGGCATCAGAGGCAGAGCTTGCTAAAAGCTCATTTGCATACCTTCTTCCCAGAGTGAATAAAAATAATAACTGTAGATAATAAATGTTATCTCACGTTTTACAGTGTGACTCTACTCAGCATATCCAGCTCATCATGGAGCGTCTGCTACGGAGAATAAATCGGACAGTTATTGGGATGAGTCGGCAGTCACAACATATAGTGAGTCTCCGAGGTGGGAGAATCCACCTTGCCTCTTGAATGTTGATATAATAGCGCTGAGCTGTAGAGGAGACGTCATGACATGATGAGTTTTCATGAAAATATTTCTGATTGTTTCCTGCTTTAGGGTCGTTTTGTGGCTTGTATGACCGCCGTTCTCAGACAGATGGAGGATTATCACTATGATCACTATGTGGGCACTTTCAAGACTCGTCAAGACATCATTGTAAGTCCTCCACTGGAGTTGCTACTGTGAGTTGTCCATTTCTCATCTTCTCATTCCTTCATAACAGCTTTCCACCTTTCTCTCCGCCTTGTGTAGGATTTCCTGATGGAAACATTTATTATGTTCAAAGACCTAATTGGAAAACGAGTGTTCCCAAGGGATTGGATGCTGATGACCATGACACAGAACAAGTAGGCATCTTCTTCCTACGCCTTTATTCTCTATTTCTTCCCGCTAGGGATCCACAATCTTTTAAGATGTGCACCTCTAAATCCAAGTTTCTAATCTACAATTTAACATACTGTATGCTAATTATTAGCTTTATTCACGTGTACGCTACATAATCTATTTCAGTATGGGGCAGAGTAACAGGTGACTTGAATTACTGAAGCCCTTTACTTTCTCCCTGCAGACATGAACTGTAGGAACTGATATATCCCTATAAATATATACCATAATTTAAAAATATTTCCCAAGGTATTGTATGCTGATGACCATGATACAGTACAAGTAGGAGTCTTCTTCCTACGTCTTTACTCATTACTCCTCCTTATTACATACTGTTAGTAATCCACAATCTTTTAGAATGTGCACCTCTTTGAGTAAATCCAAGTTTCTAATCTAGAATTTAACAATACTGTATGCCAGTTATTAGCTTTATTCACACGTACGCCACACAATTCATTTTAGTATAGGCTAGAGTAATGGGAGACTTGAACTACTGAAGACCTTTACTTTCTCCCTGCAGAAATCAACTGTAACAGATATATGGCGATAAATATATACCATGACACAAAAAAAATTCCCAATAAGAAAATTACAAGTTACCTTTGTGTTTTTCAAGGGAACTTGCTAGCTGATAAAGTCCTGTGATTACAGCAGCATTGGCACTGATTAAAGAAGTGAAAAAGAGTATACAAAAAGGCAAAAAAAAAGGTGGGGGTTGTGGAAAATGTAATGTAAGCTGGCAGGCTTCTAGAAAAAGTGACCATGACCGGGCTTTAGCCCCACAGTATCTGTAACATGGCAAACAATGACAACCACTTGATGTTAGGGAATTAGGATAGAGAGGTCTGACTGAAAGCAGTTTAACAGAAAATAGAAGACTTCACAGAGCTGCTACACGTGAGGACCCTTTAATCCAGCATCAACAGTAACTCGTAGGTGGCAGATTGACAGATATTACAGATTAATGAATGGTCATAGAAAATTATATAAAACTCTCTTGCAAGGTTGAGGAACCATGAAAAATAAACGCCAGCTGGAAGTAAGATCCTGTTTATCAGAGGCCCGATTCATGGAATTTTACTGTAAGAACTTTTGAGCTGTAACGTGCTCCATGTCCTCGTTGACTAATTTCCAGGCGTCTCACTTACAGGGTGTTCCTTCGGGCCATGAACAGGTTTTCTGTCGTTCTAAACAAGTTCTTCCTGGATCAGACCAACTTCGAACTGCAGGTGAGAATATCTCCTGTGCAAGTTCTGAGCTTGGATAATGTCTCAAGAGACTAGGTGACGGGAATCTGAATAAAAAAAGTTGTTCTTTACGGTAAGGGCAGTCAGACTGTGGAGTTGTCTGCCCATGAAATGGTAATGACCGACTCTTTTCAATTAAAGTAAAAGCGTTTTTATGCCTTCTTCACAAAAGTGGGATCTCCATAAATATTAGATGTCATGGAGGGTAATTATAGGTGCTTTTTATGCCGGTGCTTTTGCAGCAGTAATAAAGGAAAGCTGCCTGATCATGTAGAATCAATATTACCTCTCATCTAAGGGAAGTAATAATGAGCCGATACGCAGTCACTGCCATGGCGGACTACAGTGCAGTCAGTATAAGTCTAGTTTACCAGGCCTTTATCCAACATCAAGACATGACACCCCCCCCCCCCCCCCCCCCCAAATACACATCGTGCTCAGCTGAACAGGTATGCATTCTCAATAGGGGGAGGTGACTAAGTGCTTTCGGGCACCTCTGCAGCGTCTTATCATTTTTGAGGGTATGCTGAAATTAAACTGTCCAATCCGATCCTTCCCTCTTGAATGCTGTCCAGATGTACCGTATTTTAGCCACATGTTTCATAAAGAAGGATTCAGCCCTGTTCACCTAGGAGCGGTCTTTACCGCCACCCAAAACCTGGTACCCCCTGCAGGCCAAACCATGTGTCTTCACAGCAGACGGTGCCGGCCTGCCCTATTGCCAAATGCACTCCGGTTCCCGCTGGCAGAGACCCAGTGTTGCCTGCCCACTGCCTGACACCAGGACCTGACACTGACATCGTCCGGACATCCAGCATGTGACGGCTGCGATGTTCACATGGTTCTGACCCTGGCAAGTGATAAAAAGGCGTGTGGGCGCAGGGTCGTCTCACGTGGTGAGACAGCAGCCTTTTGTGGACCAGTTCAAACGTGATGGATAGTGCTGCCTCTGTTAGCAGCATGGGGGGCGTCCACTCTTGACCAGCAGTGGTGTATGTGACAATGGTATGACCCACACTCAGACAATACTATGGAGACTTCATGTGTTCATCCTATAGCAGGGGGCCGTATTACTACTGGGGGAACTGTGGGGGCTTTATAACTAGTGGGGACACTATAGGGGCTTTATTATTACTGGGGGAACTATGGGATGCTTTATTACTACTGGGGGCACTATGGGATGCCTTACTACTACTGGGTGCACTATGAGATGCTTTATTACTACTGGGTGCACTATGGGATGCTTTATTACTACTGGAAGCACTATGAGATGCTTTATTACTACTGGGGACACTATGGGATGCTTTATTACTACTGGGACATTATGAGATGCTTTATTACTACTGGGAGCACTATAAGATGCTTTATTACTATTGGGGGAACTATGGGATGCTTTATTACTACTGGGGACACTATGGGATGCTTTATTACTACTGGGGGAACTATGGGATGCTTTATTACTACTGGAAGCACTATGAGATGCTTTATTACTACTGGGACACTATGAGATGCTTTATAACTACTGGGACACTATAGGGGGTTTATTACTACTGGGGGAACTATGGGATGCTTTATTACTACTGGGGGAACTATGGGATGCTTTATTACTACTGGGGGAACTATGGGATGCTTTATTACTACTGGGGACACTATGGGATGCTTTATAACTACTGGGACACTATGGGGGCTTTATTACTACTGGGGGAACTATGGGATGCTTTATTACTACTGGGGACACTATGGGATGCTTTATAACTACTGGGACACTATGGGGGCTTTATTACTACTGGGGAAACTATGGGATGCTTTATTACTACTGGGGACACTATGGGATGCTTTATTACTACTGGGAACACTATGAGATGCTTTATAACTACAGGGGCACTATGGGATGCTTTACTACACCTAGGGGCACTATGGGATGCTTTATAACTACGGGGGCACTATGGGAACTTTATTACTACTGGGGGCACTATTGGATGCCTTATTACTACTGGGGCACTAAGGGATGCTTTAATACTACTGGGACACTATGGGGGCTTTATTACTACTGGGGCGCTATGGGGGCTTTATTACTACTGGGGCGCTATGGGGGCTTTATTACTACTAGGGACACTATGGGATGCCTTACTACTACTGGGTGCACTATGGGATGCTTTATTATTTCTGGGGACACTATGGGATGCTTTATAACTACAGGGGCACTATGGGATGCTTTATAACTACAGGGGCACTATGGGATGCTTTACTACACCTGGGGGCACTATGGGATGCTTTATAACTACGGGGGCACTATGGGGACTTTATTACTACTGGGGGCACTATAGGGGCTTTATTACTACTGGAGCACTATGGGATGCTTTATTACTACTGGGGACACTATGGGATGCTTTATTACTACTGGGGACACTATGGGATGCTTTACTACTACTGGGCCACTAAGGGACTTTATTACTACTGGGGCGCTATGGGGGCTTTATTACTACTGGGGACACTATGGGATGCTTTATTACTACTAGGGACACTATGGGATGCTTTATTACTACTGGGGGCACTATGGAATGCATTATTACTATTGGGGCACTATGGGATGCATTATTACTACTGGGGCACTATGGGATGGTTTATTACTACTGGGGACACAATGGGATGCTTTATTACTACTGGGGACACTATGGGATGCTTTATTACTACTAGGGGCACTATGAGATGCATTATTACTACTGGGGATACTATGGGGGCTTTATTATTACTACTGCGGGCACTATGGGGGCTTTATTACCACTGGCCTGTCTATGGGATGATTTTTTTCTGCTACTGGGACACTATGGTGGCTTTAATATACGGGGGGGGGGGGGGGGATCAGTAGGGACGTTATTACCACTGGGGGCTTTACTAATATAGAGGTGGAGTTTAGTTGGCTGATGGAGCAGAGCATAGCAGTGCAACAGGGCCCTCAGACCTAATTTTCTTGGGTCCCCGGAAATGTAAAATCCGGGTGCATACACATAAAGGATAACAGGTAGCGGTCTATAGTGGTACCTGTATAGGAGCACGCACATTCAGATCCTGATTTCTATCATTTGTGTTGAATTCTGGGAAATGCCATGACTGTGGATAGTAGTACTACCTCGGGTGCCCCCCGATGATCTCCGTCTATAGCTTTTCTATTTCTCTCTCAGCTCTGGAATAACTTCTTCCACTTGGCCGTGTCGCTGTTAACCCACGAGTCTCTGCAGCTCCACAAGTTCTCCCAGGAGAAGCGACACAAGATTCTGTGCAAGTAAGAGTGTGGAAATGGCATGTTATATGTGCGGTGGTCTGATGAAAAGATGCCTTCTGTCCAGCTTTCTTTGGGGCTGTTTGGATAGGGTCTGTATATCATGGAGGTCCATGTAACAACGTGTACAAAGGGCTGATTTGAGTAGTCCATAGTGATACGTTCACGCAGAATGTACGGGGTGGAACGTGGGTATCTCAACCCTTGAACATCATTGTGGGCCTAAAATTCTGTACAGATTTCAAAATATCTTTATAGTTGTGGAAGCTCAATTCTATTGTATAGAGGTAAATGACAACATTTGGTCTGACTACAGCTACCACTAGAGGGAGCTGAGGAGCTTCCTGAATACTATCAGACATTTGGTGAGCTGTACCCCCCGTGGTGTTCGAAGGCTAGAATTTTATCATTTATTTCTGCAGAAGATGTAAGAAAAGTAGAGCTCTGACCCCACTAAAGGTGTATTTTGTAATAAACTAGTACATAATATTGGACCAAATAATGGTGTTTAAAAGTGGGCATTCCCTTTAAAGAGGTTTCTAGGATTATAAAAACAAGGCTGCTTTCTTCCATGAACATCACCAACCCTGTCCATGAGTGGTGTGTGGTATTGCACCTAAGCTCCATTGGAGGCTGTGTGGCAGAGCTGCAGTACCGTGTACAACCTGTGGACAGGGGTGGTGCTGTTTATGGAAGAAAGCAGCTGTCTTTGTAATCCTGGACAACTCCTTTAGGTTCCTGAGCTTGGGTGCAAAATCCATATCAGAGTTCCTGTCCATCACCTGCCAATTTTAGTTCAGATATCCTTCCAGATGGACCTTTGGAGTTAGTAGCATGCGAGGTGCAACTTAAAGGCGTTGTCCCACCATAAAAATCCCCTATACACGGGATAGGGTATAAGCATCTGATTGGCGGGGGTCTGACCGCTGGGATCCCCACCGATCACAAGAATGAGGTCCCGCTCCAATCAACTCTGGAAGTTCCATGGAGTTGAATGGTGCAGGAGCGCGACCACCATTATGTCCACTCCAGGGACTCCGACACCTTATTCTTGTCATTAGTGGGGTGCCCGACAGTCGGCAAGTGATTTTCTTGTCATGTGCCCTGTGTGTATCTGATGACCACTCTGTATTATCTTGCAGATATGGGGACATGAGGAAGGAGATTGGTCTGAAGATCAGGGACATGTGGTATAATCTAGGTGAGCTTCTCACGTGTGTGTGTTTTAACCCTTTTTCTGTCATGACATGAAGAAAAGTTCCTGTGAACGGTTTCTACGCTGCTCCCTGAGTTCGAGCGGGTGCTGCGCCTCTACGTAAATCCTTGGCAGTGAAAGGGTTAAAGGGGCTTGCCCATCTCAGATATTCATGGCATATAACCAGGATATGCCATCAGTGTCGGACAGGTGCGGGTCCCTCCTCTGGAACCCGTTCCCATCTCCAGAACGGGGTCCCCGAAGTGAAGGAGAGTGCACTGCGCATGCGTGGGTACTCTCCATTCACTGCTATGGGAGTTATTAAAAAGGCAGGGTGGGCACGCTCTGCTATATTTGGAAGTCCCATAGAAATGAATGGAGAGCAGCCGCGCATGCGGAAACTCACCTCTCCACCTTCATGGGGCCGGCTCAGCTATTTGCGCTTGCGTGCCGCATTCTCCTTCATTTCGATGGGGCCTGTCCTGGAGTTCTAGACCTGCACCTGTCTGACATTGAAGGCATATCCTAGCGAGATGCCATCATTGTCTAAGATGAGACACTCCCTTTAAGGCACTTGCTACAAAATTTCAGGCAATCATTGTGCAACCTTCTCAAAACAGCACCACACCTGTCCTCAGGTTGTGTAGGGTACTGCAGGTCAGCACCGTTCACGTCAATGGAGCTGGCCCATCAATACCAGGACCGGAGTGGCGCTGCTCCTTAAAGAAAGTTGCCATCATAATCCATAGCCTCAAGTCCCCATCAAGTCAAGTGGAGATCTCCGATTTCCCTTAGAACAGAATGCATAGACATGTGCTTGCTTGTAAAACGGTTATATTCTTCATGCAGGACCTCACAAGATTAAGTTCATTCCTTCCATGGTGGGACCAATCCTTGAGGTGACCCTCACCCCAGAACCAGATCTACGTAAGGCAACAATCCCCATCTTCTTTGACATGATGCAGCACGAACACAACTTCAGTGGCAGCGGTCATTTCCATATGGTAAGTGGTGCAGGAGCCTCCACCAGATAGACCTTACAGATGTATGACCGGATCCATCTCCGCATGGTGAAACCAGAATAAATATATATTTCACTTACTACAAACCCATGAAAGGTCCTCTTTAACTGGCAGAAAAAATATAGGTGACACTTTCCCTTTAACAGCATTTATCAGCCACCATGGGCCGTGTGTGTGTGTGTGTAACCTTTCATTGTAATCCTGCCTGTAATCATAATAAGATGTCTGCTGAGAACTGATCTGTGCAGAACTGGACGTCTTGACATATTTTTAGGCCCACTTGACTATGTGAAAACTCCAATATTTTAGGATTTAAAAAAATGTAGACAGTGAAATTGGAAATTGAAAAAAAAAATTGACAAAATTAAAAAAAAATAATGTTAAACATAAAAACTTGATTTAAACGATCGGTCGTTTTCTGATGACACATTCCCTTTAGATCAGTGCTCTGTCCCATTAAACATGATACAATTCTGATTGCGTGCAATTTAACTCTATAGTAAAAACAGTAAGGTGTCAGCGCCCCCTAGTGGAAACAAAAAGAATTGTATCACTTATAGGGCACCTGTTATCGTGAAAATACAGTTTCATCGACAGGCAGCATGTTATAGAGCAGGAGGAGCTGAGCAGATGGATATATAAAAAATACTGATCTGAAATCCATATCTGTAGGACTACTCATGTATTACTGTAGGTAATGGTCCAAAATCAGGGTGACTGATTCCCTTTAAAGACAACCCATCAGTCAGCCTAGTGTGTGGGGTCACCTTTAATCTTAGTTGACCTATCTTTGTTCTGTAGTTTGAGAATGAGCTGATCACACGTCTGGATCAGGAGGTAGAAGGAGGACGAGGAGACAGATCGTACAAAGATCTTCTGGAGAAACTGTGAGTTTACTTCCCTGTGAAATCATAACGGATTGGAAGGTTGTCAAGGACCTCATGGTGGCCTAATGTCCACCTCCTTCTCCATTCATTATAACCTCCTGTCTGATGTTTGTCCTCAGCTTGTTGGAGCACTGCAGGAAACACAAGTATCTCTCCAGTTCTGGGGAGGTCTTCACGGTCCTGGTCAGCAGCCTGCTGGAGAATCTCCTCGATTACCGAACAATTGCCAATGATGAGAGTGAGGAGAACCGCATGAGCTGTACAGTAAACCTGCTGGTAGGAATGTTCCCTCACACCACTATCTGTATGCACTCAGGCTACATTCCCTGAAACTGCTCAGTTTGTTATGTAAAATGTCAAGGGAATAACCTGTGTGCGTGTACCTGCTCCATGTGGAAGGAAAGGCAAGGGCACCATTTCCTGATGGGACATAAATAAAAATAAATAAAAAAATGCAACCAGGCCGCCAAGTGGGCCCACACCCATACTGGTTTAGCAATGTTACAAGCCGTTAAGCACTGATGTGTTAGACCCCCTAAGTTATTAGATCTCAGAACCCTAAATTATTAGACCTCTAAATTACCAAACCTCAGACCAGACCTCTAAGTTATCAGATCCCAGTCCAGACCCCTAAATTATCAGACAAGACCCCTAAATGATCTGAACCCAGACTAGACCCTTAATTTCAGGGTTTGGCCTGAGGTTTGGTAATTTTATCAGACCCCAGACCAGACCCTTAAGTTATCAGATCATAGGCACCTAAATTATCAGACCCCGGACACTTAAATTACCAAACCCTAGACCAGACCCCTAAGTTATCAGACCCCAGACCAGATGCCTAAATTATCAGAACCATAAACAATTATCAGACACTAGAACGCTATTTTATCAGATCCCAGAATCCTAAATTATCATATTGCAGACCTGACCCCTAAGTTATTAGACCCCAGAATAGACCCTTAAATTTCCAGATGCCGGACCAGACACCTAAATTATCAGACAGACTCAGCTCCCTAAGAACTCTAAATCATTAGATCCCAGTCCCTCAAATTAATAGACCCAAGACCAGCACTTACATTTTTCAGACCCCAGACCTTTAAATTTGCAGATACCAGGCCCCAGATCAGAACCCTAAATTATAAAAGCCCAGACCCCTTAATTGTAAGACTTGAAACCAAACAAAAGAACATCTAGACCACAGTATACTTCCAAGTGTCACTCTGGGCAGGCCTTCTCGGACCTCTTGACTTCCAGATGACGGTGTCAGGCCATTGTGTGGCAGACGTGGTGGCCTGGGCCTCCTGAGACCACACTCACTGTTTAATTCTGTATTTATTTACCGTGTGTAAAGATGGGAGTCCTGCACTTGCCATCACACTGATATCTTGGGGACTGTATGGTTAAGTCCTCAGTGGACTTTACACCGATCTCTGTACACAGTCCACAGAATGTGCAGTAAGACCTTCATACCTATAGAGAAGGTCCATAGTCAAGGTGTCCGTTCTGGTGTGTATTCGAGTCAGTTTGTCTCCATAGTTAAATCTGGATTTTCCTTTTCATCATTTCTCTTGTACAGAACTTTTATAAAGAGAAGAAGAGGGAGGATATTTATATCCGGTAAATATGAGACGTGGGGGTGTGAGGTGTGACGCCATATCCTTTGTATAGTTGATGCTACAGTTTTATTGTCCTGCAGGTACGTGTACAAACTGAGAGATCTGCACCTCAGCAAGGAGAATTACACAGAGGCGGCATACACCCTGCTACTCCATGCCGAGCTGCTACAGGTGAGGGCTCTACACCGCGGTCTACATGGTTCTTTACATTATGGGACTGCCACTGTGGCGCAGTCCGCAAATATGTATCGCTCAGAGCGCTTGATCAGGCTGCGTTGTCGCCCTCTAGTGGTCAGATAAGCCATGTGCACCTCACTTGCTGCAGCGAGACAGTTACACGGTGTACACACAGCAGGAGCTGAAGGAAAGGCTGTACCTGGAGATTATATCCTTCTTCGATAAAGGCAAGGTAAGTCAGACGCCTTCTTCTTCTTCGTAGGCTTGTGTAATACCATAACCTGTGCATTAGCGCCCTTTCCTCGCTTGTAATACTATTCTCTGGTCTACTACAGGTGTGGGAGCAGGCGATCATACGCAGCAAGGAGCTTATAGAGATGTACGAAAACCAGATCTTCCACTATGAGCCCCTCAGCGTCCTGCTGGTAATGAAGTCTATGAAGCTTGTGCCTGGCGCCACACATGTACTAATGACACATGCAGTGAAACATATAGATAGACCAATCCATTTATATAGAGTATATCATGAAAGGTTCTGCAGTAGAGCTGAGCAAATTTCGGGTGAGATTTGCCGAATAATAGTTATTTTAGATTCAGGTATGAAGAGTTTGAGGCTACTGCCAGGGGGAGATCTTATTATGAAAACGCACTGATTGAACAGTTTGAGGCTACCACCTGGGGAAATCTTATTATGAAAAAGCACTGATTGAACAGTTTGAGGCTACCACCTGGGGAAATCTTATTATGAAAAAGCACTGATTGAACAGTTTGAGGCTACCACCTGGGGAAAATGTTACAATAAAAAAAACACTGATTCAACAGTTTGAGGCTACCACCTGGGGAAATTTTATTATGAAAAAGCACTGATTTGAACAGTTTGAGGCTACCACCTGGGGAAAATGTTATAATGAAAACATCACTGATTCAACAGTTTGAGGCTACCACCTGTGGAAAATCTTAGAATGAAAAATGCACTGAATGAACAGTTTGAGGCTACCATCAGGTGAAGATCTCTCTGTCTAGCTTTCCACCTCTCTCTGTGTCTTATGAAGACAATCCCTTTGCATATACATTTTTGGGGAATATGAGATCCCATTCTTCTCCACTGTAACCATCATTATATAGCATATGAATGGTCTTCATGTAATTCTAGGACATTGTATCAGTGTAGATAAAATGTAAAGGTGTCCAAGCTACAGTTGGATACAATTGTAGCAACTTTGTGAAGTAGTTCAGGGCTCTAGGTTCTATATACTGACCCAGTAGGACCTGGCTGGCCGCCCATTCACTGCAGCCGCTTTTTACTCCCTATGTGACAGCTGAATTTAAGCTACACACATGCCAGGCGCACATCCGGTGGATCCTTTCAGAGTACATATGTGATGCAGCTCCTATATAATCAGCCATGGACAGGCTACAAGTAAACAATCACCTATAGGTCTGCTTCCGCTGCATCCATTCGCTCCATATCTCCGTCATCATTGTCCTCTCTGTCTTCTCAGAACAAGCAGGCTGGTTTCTACCAGAACATCATGCGCTCCTTGCGGTTACAGCCGGAGTACTTTGCTGTGGGATACTATGGCCATGGGTTCCCTTCTTTCCTGCGGGTAAGTCCCGCACTCCATTATTCAGATCTTCTCTTCTGGTTTCCTTTCCTCTCGTTCTGTTCTCCATTATTCCTCCTTTCCACCTTTTTTCTCCTTGACCTTCTCCATCACGTGATGAAACGTTTTCATCTTTCATACAGAACAAGATTTTCATACACAGGGGAAAGGAGTACGAACGACTTGAAGATTTTAACCTTTGGCTTTTGACACAATTTCCTAACGCAGAGAAGCTCTCCAGCAGCTCCCCGCCGGGGGATGACATCAGAAACTCGCCCAAGCAATGTATCCTAATTCCAAGGTCCCCAATCTTACGTCTCTTACTTCTTTTTAATACCCACTTGGGAAATCTCCGGAGGACCCGGCACGCCCATTGTCAGCAGGATCAATCTTATTAAACCAACCATAATACCTACTAGGGCTGATCCTGCAGATTAAAACCATACCTTCCTTCCCCCGATCCACTGCTGTATTTAGGAGAAATAAGTGTTTGTTTGTTTAAATATGCTAATTAGAGTTTAAGTGCACTGAGGGCGGGTCCTAGTCTTCAGTACATTTTAGCTTCTCCCCTCTGTGCTTCATTTACAGGGCCAGGCATCCAGGTGGAGTTGGGAAACAAAATGGAGGCGTTAGGGTGCACAGAGTGGCTAGGCCCCACCCTCAGTGCACTTAAGCTCTAATTTGTATATTTTTCTCAAAAAGCAGCAACAGATTGCAGGAAGGAAGGTACTATATGTTTATAAGCAGGGTCAGCCCTGTGAGGCATTATGACTGGTTTAATAGTGGTTGATCCTGCTTTAAATGGAAACCATGTAATGCTTCATTTTGCCTGTGATGGCGCTGCAGGGGAAATTGATCACTTGCTGCCATTACAGCTGATCGCTGGGGATCTCTGCAGCAGGAGATCATGTGATCAGCTGCACAATCCCGTCTAATAAAAAGGAATTGTGCAGTGTGGAGTGCCCCTTTAACAACGCAAAGCCATTTACTAATAAAAACAATTGACGGTAATGTTTAGAGATGAGCGAATCAAAGCTGACAAAGTGGAATTCGTTTAGAATTTCAGGGAAACTTCGATTCTCAACGAATTGCGAATTTCCTTGCGCTTCGTGGTAACGAATCGCAATTTTCCTAAAATGGCGGCTACACGTGTGAGGACTGAGGACATGGGGCAAGGAACTCTGGGAAGGCGGGATCACCCAGATTGACATGCATGCAGCCAATCAGCAGCCAGCCCTGTGATGTCACACAGCCCTATAAATACGGCGGCCATCTTAGAGTCAGACATTTCCAGTATCCAGAGTGCAGGGACAGACGTGAGAAGGCGCTAGGGACAGCAATTGGAAAAACGATTGGGGAAAAAAAAGACAGAAAAATGTGCAGGGAAAGGATAGGAAGGAATCATTTCACAGCATCTTAGTGCAGGGAGAGACGTCAGAAGGCGCTAGGGACAGTGATAGGAAAGTGATTTACAAGTGCATGGAAAGATTATTTGGGGATCCAAATAGCCATTATACAGCTCTGTCTTTCCAGAAATTTGTTGAAAAGCCTTTAGTGGCTTATATCTTAGTATCTTATTTAGTACAACAAGAAAAATATAAACGCATTTCACTTCTGCAGTTATTTCTGGTGAAAGAGTATAGGGGCGTATTTCAGTCCAACCAGAAAAATATATTCTCAGTTCACTGCTGCAGTTAATTGTGGTAAAAGCGTTTACTGGCCTATTTCAGTAAAAAAAGAATTATATATTTGTCGCTTTAAGGGGTGTTTGAATTTCCATTTAATTTGTTTAGTTTAGCTACAAGTATGTCAGGCAGAGAAGTCCCAGGCCCTGCACAGGGGAGTGGCAGAGGCCTAAATGTTTCTGACCCAGGCAGAGGTCACAGCAGAGTAAGGGGGCATTGCAGCAGGAGTCGCAGCGAGAGGCCTGAGCTCCCGGTGTCATCTGGCGGTCGTGTCTTGACCAGACACCCAGCGGTTCTTGATTGGTTAACTCGGTCATCCACGTCATCCCAAGTGACGTCAGACACCCCCAGCCAACAGTCGGTGGGATCGTCAGGCACAACCCTTAGTTGGCATGGCCCGGGAGCAGGCCCTGTGCCCTCACCTGTCCTCAACCTGCCTCCGTCCTTTTCTGCTCCCTCACAGCGAGAAGTACCACATGCTGTGGGCTCAGCTCCACTTTTCAGCGAGGTCAAGCTACTAGAGGACAGTCGGCAGCTACTGCCCAGCAGGGGCGGGCTGGGCCGGGGGGCAGGGAGGCAATTGCCCCCCAGGCCGCCCTAAATAAACGGCCGCTGGGCCGCCCGTCTTAAAAAAAAAAAAATTTTTTTTTTTTATTCTTCAGGGCCGCACCGCCGATCATCACCACAGGCGGCGCGGCCCTGGGTGTCATTGCGGCCGTGCTGTGTGCTGTGGGGAAGGGGAGGGAGAGGCGTGTCCCTCCCCTGTTCTTCTGATAGGCCGCAGGCACTAATGCCTGCAGCCTATCAGAGGCCGGCTCAGGCAGCGCAATGACGTCATTATCATTGCGACGCCTGAGCCGGGCAGCACACAGCGCGGGACACAGGCTGGAAGAGGCTGCATCGCTGCTGATGGAGGTAAGTATTAGTGTGGGTTTTTTTTTTCTTCTTTGCGGGGATCTGGCATTATAGGGGGGATCTGGCACTATGGGGGGGGGGAATCTGGCACTATGGGGGGGGGGGGGATCTGGCACTATGGGGGGATCTGGCATTATAGGGGGGATCTGGCACTATGGGGGGGGAATCTGGCACTATGGGAGGGCTTGCACTATAGGGGGGCTTGCACTATAGGGGGGGCTTGCACTATAGGGGGGGCTGGCACTATGGGGGGGATTTGGCACTATGGGGGGGATCTGGCACTTTGGGGGAGCTAGCACTATGCGGGGGCACTATAGGGGTAGCTGGCACTATGGGGGGGCTGACACTATGGGGGGCTTGGCACTATGGGGGAGGAGCTGGCACTATGAGGGGGCTTGCACTATAGGGGGAGCTGGCACTATGGGGGAGGAGCTGGCACTATGGGGGAGCTTGCACTATAGGGCGAGCTGGCACTATGGGGGAAGAGCTGGCACTATGGGGGGGCTTGCACTATAGGGGGAGCTGGCACTATGGGGGGATTTGGCACTATGGGGGGGGAATCTGGCACTTTGGGGGGGCACTATAGGCGGAGCTGGCACTATGGGGGGGCTGGCACTATGGGGGGGCTGGCACTATAGGGGGGGCTGGCACTATGGGGGAGGAGCTGGCACTATGGGGGGGCTTGCACTATAGGGGGAGCTAGCACTATGGGGGGGCTGGCACTATGGGGGGGCTGGCACTATGGGGGAATTGGCACTATGGGGGAATTGGCACTATAAGGGGGCTGGCACTATGGGGGGGCTGGCACTGGGCTGGCACTATGGGGGGGCTGGCACTATAAGGGGGCTGGCACTATAAGGGGGCTGGCACTATAAGGGGGCTGGCACTATAAGGGGGCTGGCACTATGGGGGAACTGGCACTATAAGGGGGATGGCACTATGGGGGGGGAGCTGGCACTATGGGGGGAGCTGGCACTATGGGGGGAGCTGGCACTATGAGGGGAGCTGGCACTATTGGAGGAGCTGGCACTATGGGGGCATTTCTTGCTGGTACATTATGGGGGGGGCACCATGGGGGAGAGGAGCACTATGGGGGTATCTGGGGGCTCTAAAGGTGCTTTTTTTAAAAAATTATTGGCACATTCTGGGGGGCACTATAGGGGAGAGCAGCACTATGGGGCATCTGGTGTTACTATAGGGGCATTATTTGGGGGCACTATGGGGAAGTGGGGGCTCTAAAGGGGCCTTTTGTATTGGAACATTATGGGGGGCACTATGGCATTTGGTAGCACTAAGGGGGCATTTTTTACTGGCACATTATGGCAGGCACTATAGGGGAGAGCGGCACTATGGGACATTATTTGGGGGCACTATGGGGGAGTGGAGCACTATTGGGGCATATGGTGGCACTAAGAAGGGGGATTTTTTTTACTGGCACATTGTGAGGGAGAGGAGCACTATAGGGGCATCTGCTGGGGGCACTAAGGGGCATTTTTTTACTGGCATATTATGGGGGACACTATGGGGAAGGGGGAGAGGAGCAGTATGAGTGCATTTACTGGGGCACTATATAGGGGTATTTTATACTGGCATACATTATGGGGACATTAGCTCAACTGCGGGCACTAAGCGGGGGTATTTCATGTACTGTCATATTATAGGGAAAATTAGTACTACTAGGGGGTATTATGGGGAGCTTTACTACTACTGGGGGGCTATGAGGAACATGATTACTAGGGCACTATAGGGGCATTATTACTACTAAGTGTGCTCTGGCAGAGAATTATTTCTATTGGTGGGATTTTGGGGGGCACTGTTACTTTGGGGGCACCCTGGCATAGTATCAGCTCAGCACAATTATTTTTGGGGGACATTATCTTTATACTATTAGTGTCTGGGCGCAGTTATTTTTTAGAGCACTGTGTGCCAATAATTGTTTAAGGGGGCGCTATCTGTGTGGAAGTAGTATTTCCAGGGGGACTGTTTCTGCAGTATAGTATTGGGGGTGGCAGGAAACTAATGTCTGTTTCTCAATCTCTGCAGAGACGGGAGATGGCAGAAAAATCATCATGGCGGTCTGGTCTGAATGGAGAGATGAGGAAAGAGAACGTCTACAACAAAGGTGACATCACTGGATGTAAGAGGTATGGGGCGCTATGTAGGAGAGGAGATGCTTTGGCTCATCCCCCTGCCATTTGCAGAAGGAGGATTCAGAGCTGGGTGAGGACGGCCAAAGGGGGCAGCAGGCCACGGGCGGGTGGCAGATGGTGGGGGGGGGAACCACAAGCCTTGAGCAGGATCTGGGGAGGGAGGAGAGCGGAGGAGCGTCCTGGCTGTAGCTTGTTGTATAAGCAGGCAGTGCAGCCAGGACAGACCCCCCCTCTCCGTATGATGTGTAGACAGGCCTCAACTATAGAATGTCAGCTGTACAGTGTGTGTTGGGAGTGGCCTATTATATGTAGGAGGGGCTTTTAATAATGGGCGGGGCTAAAAATGGGCCACTTGACTGGATTTGCCCCCCAGGACTAAAGCTGCCAGCCCTCCCCTGCTGCCCAGCCAAGATGTGGAGGAGACATCCACCGCTTCATCCGTTGAGGAGGACATCAGTGACGTGCAGATGCTACTCGATGATGATGAAGCCGATTGCACTTGGGAGCCGGGTGCAGAAGGGACTTCATCATCATCAGGAGAAGAGGGTGGCAGCTTGCCCATGAGGCAGCAGCTAAGCCAGCAAGCCTACCTGCCCGGGAAGCAAGTTTTTTGTGAAGCCGCCGGAGGAGGTCAACATGGCCATATGTAGAATATGTGGGCAGAAGATGAAGCGTGGTCAGGGTGCCAATGTTGGCACCACGGCCCTGTGTCAACATATGCAGCGTCACCATAAAGTGGCCTGGGAGAACCGTGGCTCCGATGTGGTGGTCCAGCCTGCTGTAGCGACCGCTGCATCACCCAGTGGCACGCACCCGGTTTCAGCCAGTCAAGGCTCCACCACCTCAGCCGAAGGGAGCTGTCTGTCATTCCCTTCTTCTGCTGGTCCAGGTGCTCCTACTCCTCGTCAGTCATTCCATCAGCAAACGATCACCGAAGTGATTGCCAAGAGACAACAGTATGTGTGCACTCATCCAACGGTGCAGAAGCTGAATGTGCTCCTGGCCAAGTTGCTGGTGCTGCAGTCCCTCCCTTTCCAAGTGGTGGACTCTGCACCTTTCAGAGCCGAGGTGGAGAGTCCCAAGTCGCCATTTCTTTGCGAAAAAAGGCAGTACCAACCCTGCACAAATATATAGAACATAAGGTGGGCCAGTCCTTGAGCCTTTCGGTGTCTGCCAAAGTGCACGGCAGTGCAGACGTGTGGAGCTGTAACTACGTTCAGGGACAATACATGTCCTTTACAGCCCACTGGGTGAATGTGGTTCCTGCACAGCCACACCAGCAACTTGGCCAGGTCACGCCGCTTCCGTCTCCACGTTGTCACGCCGTTGGTCCTGCGAAATTGTCCGCCTCTACCTCCTCATCCTCTACCATGTCCTCAGCCTCCACTGCAGGGACAACTCACAGTGCCCCTCAAGCATACCACATGTGCAGGGCATGGCGGTGTCACGCTGTTCTGCACCTCGTTTTCCTGGGCGAACGGAGTCACACAGGGGAGGAACTTCTCCGTGTGATTCATCGAGAAATCTAATCCTGGCTTTCTCCGCGACAAATGAAAATCGGAACAATAGTGACCGACAACGGGAAGAACATGGTGCCGGCGCTGCGTCAAGGAGGGCTGAGCCATGCGCCCTGCATGGCAGACGTGTTCAATCTGGTTGTCAAGCGGTTCCTGAAGTCTTCCACCCATCTGCAAGACATCCTAAAAATGGCCAGGAAACTTTGCATGCACTTCAGCCATTCGTACACCGCTAAGCACACCCTCCTTGAGCTGCAGCGGCAAAACGGCATCCCCCAACATAGGCTGATATGCAACGTTTCCAGCCGTTGGAATTCCACCCTCCATATGTTGGACCGACTATACGAACAGAGAAAGGCCATAAACGATAAATGTGTAACTTCGATGTCATCCAGTGGCAGCTCATACGTGACACCTGCCGTTTGCTCTGGCCCTTTGATGACGCCACGTTATTTGTCAGTCGCCAGGACTACGGGATAAACAACATCATTCCACTGCTTCATGTCCTGGAACAGATGCTGGTAACAATGGCTGGTCAGGGGACTGGAGACGTGGCACCTAGATCTCATGGCCACATGAGCCCTGTGGGGGCTGAACTGGAAGAGGAGGAGGAGGACATTGGAGCACAGGCAATGTGTAGAGAAATTGGTGGTTTTTCTACTCGGGTGACAGGAGAGGAGAAGCAGGAGCAGACAGAGGAGCTACAGGGTGTTGAGGACGAGACAGAGGACCCGGACACACCGTGGCAGTATGCAGTGGAGATGGAGGCAGGGAGTCCCTCCGAGTCATATGTAGTCAGTTGGCCTATCTGCGCCAGCGTTCATCCGCTCGCAGGTCTGACCGGGGGGCCCTCTGCGCTCACGTTCCACTGCCATGGCTGCTGGGGAGGGTTGGGGTGGCAGGAGCAGTACCAGCTCCATCAGCAGCAACTTAAGTCTACAGTCGCTGATGAGCAGCTTTCTTCACCCACCTAGTGAAGAAACTACTCACCAGCAGCAGGTAGACCTGGAGCAGGACCTGAACCAGCAGGTGGTGGCATACTTGGACAGCACCCTGCCAACCCACAGAGTTTGCCCTGGAAAAGCTGTCCTGCCCGGCCAGTAGTGTGGCATCAGAGCGGGTGTTTAGTGCGGCGGGGGCCATAGTTACCCTAAGGAGAACTTGTCTGTCCACACAAAATGTGGAGAGACTGACCTTTGTCAAGATGAATCAGGCTTGGATCAGCCAGGATTTCCACCCACCAATGCCTGATGCATCAGACTAGATCATCCATGGTGCTGCACCACTTTAACAAAAGAGACTGGTGTCTTCTGACTACTTGCCTCATCTACTACTCTGTTGCTTCCACCCGCCTGATGCCAGACATCTGATGCCAAGTGCTCCTTCTTTCAGCCACCTTCATTAGCGGGTACTGGAATTGCCACCCACCGCCCCACTCTGTTACCGGGTCACTTTGTGGTCTCCTGATGCTGCTGCCACCTGCACACTATGTCACCTTTCCACTCTGTGGACTTCTCATGCTGTTCCCACCCTCCACACTTCATGACTGGTCCACTATTTTGCCTTTCGGCCTGGCTGACATCATAATTTATTTCACCCTTCTTCTGATCTGTCAGAAGGAAGGAAAAATGAGACGCACAATGGATCCTGTCTGTGTAGCAGCTGTAAGGCCTATATGGTCCCATCAGAATTGGCTTGTGATTTGGTAGCCAAAAGCAAGAGTGGGTACTAGTGTTGAGCGAACTTGTGTTTTAAGTTTGGCGTCTAAAGTTTGGGTTTGGGTTATCAAAGAATTGCGTTATGGTTTCCGCTACTATGGATCATAACGGAATTTAGAAACCATAATGTGATTCATCGATAACCTGAACCCAAACTTTAGATGCCGAACTTAAAGCACAAGTTCGCTTAACACTAGTGGGTACAAAACACAGAAGACATGCAAATAGTCCATTCACGTGTCATCTCTGTTTTGGAGCTACTCCTGGTTTTTTTTTTGGCATTAGCAATACTGATGGATTACTGACCAAATGCTGACCGAGTGAAGGTGGATGCTCAACAGACAGGATTTGGGGTTATTGTTCTGACGGATCAGAGGAAGGGCAAAATAATCAGTGACGTCAACACAAACTTACTGCTGACACTCTCTCCACTCTGTCGGGGGGCTCTACTTGTATAAGCGTTTAATAGAACAGGTTCTGTAGACATCTATGTGGAATCCGCTGATGACGGTGTAAAAGGAGTGCGCTTCTTCTTGGCGCTAACATCGACCTGTAAGGCTGAGTTCATACTTGAGTTATTTGGTCAGTTTTGGCCCTGTAACTGCCCATTTTTGGCACATCAATGGAAAGTAGGAAGAATACTTTTACTTTTCATAATACATTTCTGACTGCCTGCATCTGCCACAAGGGGGAGCTTAAGAGCTTACTGTGGACAGATTGGATTCTGCTATATTTCCTTAAATAAGTACTACAGATGTGAGGTGCTTCAGTGTGAAGCCATTACTGAACCTTCCTCCACGATATAAGGACAAGCTGGTGCCTGAACAGATTCTTAGGTAGGCAGTGGTCCCTTATTATCCTGGGCACATGGTGCCATCATTCTGCATGGATGTAGTGTATGACCGCCGCCCTGGTAATATGTCTCTTCGTTCTTCACCTGCAGTTATTATCGCTTCAACGAGGTGCACAGTTTTTCCTACTCTAGGCCATTCCGAAGAGGAGAGAAAGATCCTGACAATGAATTTGCTGTAAGCATGTTGATGTCTTCACACATACATGTAATGCAGATGTAGCAGAGCTGAATTTGTTAATCCATGATTAATGTAAAAAATAAAAATCAGACACCATACAGTACATGAAAATCTCATTCTAACAAAGCTAGAACCAGCCCTGTACTGGAGGCAGCAGGACCTGACACTCCCAACGTGATCATGTGACATCACTGTCAGGTCCTTCTGCCTCCAGTGCAGAGCGAGTGCTCCCTCTCATGCAAGTGTTGAGGTTTGTATTTTTTTTATTATTTTAACCCCTGAAATTGCACTTTTTACACAGTGTACCCGTTTTTTTTAACGGCCCATAGATGGCTGCATTCCTGGCTAAAAGGGCGTTAAAAACGAGCCTATTGATTTCATTGGAGACCATCTGGCTGTGAAAACTGCCGAAATAGAACTTGCCCTATTTTCTGACGGCTGTGAATAGCCCCATAGACTTTAATTGGTTCTGTAAACAGCAGTGTGAATGTTCCCTGAGAGCCGCACCCTCACATGGCATCCACAGCCCCATAACAACAACCATCTGGAGTGACCCCATTGACCGTGCCAACCAGAAAAGCCTCATCTATTACGAGTGCCCCATGACTAGCCTTTGTGGGAGACCCCCTTAGTAGGTAGTATCAGGGGAGACGCCTCTGAGAGGTCATTATACTCCACCGACACTAGATTCACCCAGGTCTCCGCCTCTACCCTGTAGACCATGTGGATCGAGAGGACGACGTTCACGACGGCCTACAAGCTGCCCGGCATCCTGAAGTGGTTTGAAGTAAAGCACCTACAGACGGTAAGGGGAATGATGTTTTTGCCATCCTGTAGTATGTTTTGTATGTACTATCTTCGTGCCTTTAGGTTGGTTCTATAAAATGAAGCCCACTTTAACCACATATTGGGGAACTGGCGTTTTCCAGTCCTCAGGATGGTCCTTCAGTATTGGATCAGTGACCCCGCTCTGGGCATCCCCCACTGATCAGCTGTCTGAAGGAGCCATGGTGCTTGTGCGTCCTCTTCATTGTTTCCAGTGCTCCATCTATCTGCCCGTCTTCTACTTAAAGGGGTTGTCCGGCCTAGGTGCCAACAATCCCAGTGGTTGGAAGGTGTGTCCTATTAAAAAAAAAAAAAAAAACTATCTGCAGTCCTGCTGCCTCATTCCCACTTCCGAACCTGCCCAGATGGAAAGTGGCTTAGTCCAGTAACCTCTGCAGCCAATCGCTGGCCTCAGCAGAGAGATTAGTACAGCCGCTGCTGATGTGTTCAGACTGGATACAACCGTGTCTACTCTTAAAGGGGTTTTCAGATGGATAGGTCATCAGTATCTGATCAGTGGGGGTCTGACACCCGGGACCCCCGCCGATCAGCTGTTTGAGAAGACACTAGCCGTAATGCTGTGGCCTTCTCACAGCTTTCTCTAGGACGTGAGAGTGCAGAACTTGTACGACCTGCCTACCTGACTTACCTGCCTAGGTTACAGCTCCTCCATCCCCATTCACTTCAGTAGGGCGGCTCTGTCCTATTCACTTGATGTAAACACCCCTACCCCCGCCGATCTGATAATGATGACCTAACCGGAAGATAGATCATCAGTCTAAAAAAGCGGACAACCCCTTTAACTGGTAATAAGAATGTGGTCATCAGTAGCACAAGGCTGCCATTCTCCTTTTTGTCCACCAGGTGTCACTCACTTCCACATGTTTTTACACTTGCCAGTAATGCTTTTACATCCTTCTACCCTAGTGGACACAGCAGAACTGGACGTTGATGGGGGCTGTATACCTAATGGTCTAGAAATATCTAGATAATTGTTTCAACACATTCATAACATGGCATCAGTGGAGAGTCAGAAAGCTCCGAGGTCTTCTCCCTAGGCTAAGAATCAGCCTCCCATCAGTCCTGCAGTGCTGCCTAACACATGGTCCTTCCTCTAGGACTACCAGGAAATGTCCATAAAATCCTGGTGAAGTGTATTTCAAACCTGTCAGATTTGTCTGAGATTAGACTGAAATTTCTGCCTTTCCCCCCCCCCCCGGAAACAACACCACTCTTACCCACAGGCAGCGCCTGGTATTGCACACTCGATGAGTCTGAGCTGCAATATCACAGGCAGCCTACCTACAGGAGTGGCGCTGTTTCTCAGTATAGTCGATGTTAGCTATAATGGTGACTAACGTTCCTTTGTTCCCGCAGGAAGAGATCAGTCCGTTACAGAATGCTATTGAGACCATGGAGCTGACCAACGAGAAGATAAGTCACCAGGTCCAGCAGCACCGGGCAGACCCCAGCCTGGCCCTGCACCCGCTCTCTATGCTGCTGAATGGTATTGTGGACCCTGCCGTCATGGGAGGATTCTCTAACTATGAGAAGGTGGTTATTAGTATCTAAGGCAGTGGGGGTCCGGGACATTCAAAGACTGTACAGGGGCGAGAGCGCGGTCTCAAAACTAATCGCCAGGGTCCGTGAGGTCGTCCTCGTCGAACATCAAGTGATGTGATATCCTAGTGATTTGTCATGAGATGTGAGCACCCCTTTAACCGGTTACAGGCTGCGCACTGTACATTTTTGGGGGACGGTCGAGAACCCTAAGGCCCACTCCATGTGCAATGTAGGGCATGGATTCTATCCCTCTGGTCTCATCTGGACACACTGCGGGGGGCCGCCTGGTTCTTATACACAGTGCTTAGAGAGGTATTCCGGATATAGAAAGTTCTTATACACAGTGCTTAGAGAGGTATTCCGGATATAGAAAGTTCTTATACACAGTGCTTAGAGAGGTATTCCGGATATAGACAGTTCTTATACACAGTGCTTAGAGAGGTATTCCGGCTGTAGAGAGTTCTTATACACAGTGCTTAGAGAGGTATTCCGGCTATAGACAGTTCTTATACACAGTGCTTAGAGAGGTATTCCGGCTATAGACAGTTCTTATACACAGTGCTTAGAGAGGTATTCCGGCTGTAGAAAGTTCTTATACACAGTGCTTAGAGAGGTATTCCGGCTGTAGAGAGTTCTTATACACAGTGCTTAGAGAGGTATTCCGGCTGTAGAAAGTTCTTATACACAGTGCTTAGAGAGGTATTCCGGCTATAGACAGTTCTTATACACAGTGCTTAGAGAGGTATTCCGGCTGTAGAAAGTTCTTATACACAGTGCTTAGAGAGGTATTCCGGCTGTAGAGAGTTCTTATACACAGTGCTTAGAGAGGTATTCCGGCTGTAGAAAGTTCTTATACACAGTGCTTAGAGAGGTATTCCGGCTGTAGAAGGTTCTTATACACAGTGCTTAGAGAGGTATTCCGGATATAGAAGGTTCTTATACACAGTGCTTAGAGAGGTATTCCGGCTGTAGAAAGTTCTTATGCACAGTGCTTAGAGAGGTATTCCGGCTATAGAAAGTTCTTATACACAGTGCTTAGAGAGGTATTCCGGCTGTAGAAAGTTCTTACACACAGTGCTTAGAGAGGTATTCCGGTTATAGACAGTTCTTATACACAGTGCTTAGAGAGGTATTCCGGCTATAGAAAGTTCTTATACACAGTGCTTAGAGAGGTATTCCGGATGTAGAGAGTTCTTATACACAGTGCTTAGAGAGGTATTCCGGATATAGAAGGTTCTTATACACAGTGCTTAGAGAGGTATTCCGGATATAGACAGTTCTTATACACAGTGCTTAGAGAGGTATTCCGGCTGTAGAAAGTTCTTATACACAGTGCTTAGAGAGGTATTCTGGCTGTAGAAAGTTCTTATACACAGTGCTTAGAGAGGTATTCCGGATATAGACAGTTCTTATACACAGTGCTTAGAGAGGTATTCCGGCTGTAGAGAGTTCTTATACACAGTGCTTAGAGAGGTATTCCGGTTATAGACAGTTCTTATACACAGTGCTTAGAGAGGTATTCTGGATATAGACAGTTCTTATACACAGTGCTTAGAGAGGTATTCCGGCTGTAGAAAGTTCTTATACGCAGTGCTTAGAGAGGTATTCCGGCTGTAGAGAGTTCTTATGCACAGTGCTTAGAGAGGTATTCCGGCTATAGAAAGTTCTTATACACAGTGCTTAGAGAGGTATTCCGGCTGTAGAAAGTTCTTATACACAATGCTTAGAGAGGTATTCCGCCTGTAGAAAGTTCTTATACACAGTGCTTAGAGAGGTATTCCGGCTATAGAAAGTTCTTATACACAGTGCTTAGAGAGTTATTCTGGCTGTAGAGAGTTCTTATACACAGTGCTTAGAGAGGTATTCCGCCTGTAGAAAGTTCTTATACACAGTGCTTAGAGAGGTATTCCGGCTGTAGAGAGTTCTTATACACAGTGCTTAGAGAGGTATTCCGGATATAGAAAGTTCTTATACACAGTGCTTAGAGAGGTATTCCGGATATAGAAAGTTCTTATACACAGTGCTTAGAGAGGTATTCTGGCTGTAGAGAGTTCTTATACACAGTGCTTAGAGAGGTATTCCGCCTGTAGAAAGTTCTTATACACAGTGCTTAGAGAGGTATTCCGGCTGTAGAGAGTTCTTATACACAGTGCTTAGAGAGGTATTCCGGATATAGAAGGTTCTTATACACAGTGCTTAGAGAGGTATTCCGGATATAGAAAGTTCTTATACACAGTGCTTAGAGAGGTATTCCGGATATAGAAGGTTCTTATACACAGTGCTTAGAGAGTTATTCCGGTTATAGAAAGTTCTTATACACAGTGCTTAGAGAGGTATTCCGTTATAGAGAGTTCTTATACACAGTGCTTAGAGAGGTATTCCGGTTATAGAGAGTTCTTATACACAGTGCTTAGAGAGGTATTCCGGATATAGAAGGTTCTTATACACAGTGCTTAGAGAGGTATTCCGGATATAGAAAGTTCTTATACACAATGCTTAGAGAGGTATTCCGGATATAGAAAGTTCTTATACACAATGCTTAGAGAGGTATTCCGGCTATAGACAGTTCTTATACACAGTGCTTAGAGAGGTATTCCGGTTATAGAAAGTTCTTATACACAGTGCTTAGAGAGGTATTCCGGCTGTAGAAAGTTCTTATCCACAGTGCTTAGAGAGGTATTCTGGCTGTAGAAAGTTCTTATACACAGTGCTTAGAGAGGTATTCCGGCTGTAGAAGGTTCTTATACACAGTGCTTAGAGAGGTATTCCGGCTATAGAAAGTTCTTATACACAGTGCTTAGAGAGGTATTCCGGCTGTAGAAAGTTCTTATACACAATGCTTAGAGAGGTATTCCGCCTGTAGAAAGTTCTTATACACAGTGCTTAGAGAGGTATTCCGGCTATAGAAAGTTCTTATACACAGTGCTTAGAGAGGTATTCTGGCTGTAGAGAGTTCTTATACACAGTGCTTAGAGAGGTATTCCGGCTGTAGAGAGTTCTTATACACAGTGCTTAGAGAAGTATTCCGGCTGTAGAGAGTTCTTATACACAGTGCTTAGAGAGGTATTCCGGATATAGACAGTTCTTATACACAGTGCTTAGAGAGGTATTCCGGCTGTAGAGAGTTCTTATACACAGTGCTTAGAGAGGTATTCCGGTTATAGACAGTTCTTATACACAGTGCTTAGAGAGGTATTCCGGTTATAGACAGTTCTTATACACAGTGCTTAGAGAGGTATTCCGGATATAGAAAGTTCTTATACGCAGTGCTTAGAGAGGTATTCCGGATATAGAAAGTTCTTATACACAGTGCTTAGAGAGGTATTCCGGATATAGAAGGTTCTTATACACAGTGCTTAGAGAGGTATTCCGGATATAGAAAGTTCTTATACACAGTGCTTAGAGAGTTATTCCGGTTATAGAAAGTTCTTATACACAGTGCTTAGAGAGGTATTCCGGTTATAGAGAGTTCTTATACACAGTGCTTAGAGAGGTATTCCGGATATAGAAGGTTCTTATACACAGTGCTTAGAGAGGTATTCCGGATATAGAAAGTTCTTATACACAGTGCTTAGAGAGGTATTCCGGATATAGAAAGTTCTTATACACATTGCTTAGAGAGGTATTCCGGCTGTAGAGAGTTCTTATACACAGTGCTTAGAGAGGTATTCCGGCTGTAGAAAGTTCTTATACACAGTGCTTAGAGAGGTATTCCGGATATAGAAAGTTCTTATACACAGTGCTTAGAGAGGTATTCCGGCTATAGACAGTTCTTATACACAGTGCTTAGAGAGGTATTCCGGCTGTAGAAAGTTCTTATACACAGTGCTTAGAGAGGTATTCCGGATATAGAAAGTTCTTATACACAGTGCTTAGAGAGGTATTCCGGCTGTAGAGAGTTCTTATACACAGTGCTTAGAGAGGTATTCCGGCTGTAGAAAGTTCTTATACACAGTGCTTAGAGAGGTATTCCGGATATAGAAAGTTCTTATACACAGTGCTTAGAGAGGTATTCCGGCTGTAGAAAGTTCTTATACACAGTGCTTAGAGAGGTATTCCGGATATAGAAAGTTCTTATACACAGTGCTTAGAGAGGTATTCCGGCTGTAGAAAGTTCTTATACACAGTGCTTAGAGAGGTATTCCGGCTGTAGAAAGTTCTTATACACAGTGCTTAGAGAGGTATTCTGGCTGTAGAAAGTTCTTATACACAGTTCTTAGAGAGGTATTCCGGATATAGAAAGTTCTTATACACAGTGCTTAGAGAGGTATTCCGGCTATAGAAAGTTCTTATACACAGTGCTTAGAGAGGTATTCCGGTTATAGAAAGTTCTTATACACAGTGCTTAGAGAGGTATTCCGGCTGTAGAGAGTTCTTATACACAGTGCTTAGAGAGGTATTCCGGCTGTAGAAAGTTCTTATACACAGTGCTTAGAGAGGTATTCCGGTTATAGACAGTTCTTATACACAGTGCTTAGAGAGGTATTCCGGATATAGAAGGTTCTTATACACAGTGCTTAGAGAGGTATTCCGGCTGTAGAAAGTTCTTATACACAGTGCTTAGAGAGGTATTCCGGTTATAGACAGTTCTTATACACAGTGCTTAGAGAGGTATTCCGGATATAGAAAGTTCTTACACACAGTGCTTAGAGAGGTATTCCGGATATAGAAAGTTCTTACACACAGTGCTTAGAGAGGTATTCCGGCTGTAGAAAGTTCTTATACACAGTGCTTAGAGAGGTATTCCGGATATAGAAAGTTCTTATACACAGTGCTTAGAGAGTTATTCCGGTTATAGAAAGTTCTTATACACAGTTCTTAGAGAGGTATTCCGGATATAGAAAGTTCTTATACACAGTGCTTAGAGAGGTATTCCGGCTATAGAAAGTTCTTATACACAGTGCTTAGAGAGGTATTCCGGATATAGAAAGTTCTTATACACAGTGCTTAGAGAGGTATTCCGGCTGTAGAAAGTTCTTATACACAGTGCTTAGAGAGGTATTCCGGCTGTAGAAAGTTCTTATACACAGTGCTTAGAGAGGTATTCCGGCTGTAGAAAGTTCTTATACACAGTGCTTAGAGAGGTATTCCGGATATAGAAAGTTCTTATACACAGTGCTTAGAGAGGTATTCCGGATATAGAAAGTTCTTATACACAGTGCTTAGAGAGGTATTCCGGATATAGAAAGTTCTTATACACAGTGCTTGGAGAGGTATTCCGGATATAGAGAGTTCTTATACACAGTGCTTAGAGAGGTATTCCGGCTGTAGAAAGTTCTTATACACAGTGCTTAGAGAGGTATTCCGGCTGTAGAAAGTTCTTATACACAATGCTTAGAGAGGTATTCCGGCTGTAGAGAGTTCTTATACACAGTGCTTAGAGAGGTATTCCGGATATAGAAAGTTCTTATACACATTGCTTAGAGAGGTATTCCGGATATAGAAAGTTCTTATACACAGTGCTTAGAGAGGTATTCCGGCTGTGGAAAGTTCTTATACACAGTGCTTAGAGAGGTATTCCGGATATAGAAAGTTCTTATACGCAGTGCTTAGAGAGGTATTCCGGCTATAGAAAGTTCTTATACACAGTGCTTAGAGAGGTATTCCGGATATAGAAAGTTCTTATACGCAGTGCTTAGAGAGGTATTCCGGATATAGAAAGTTCTTATACGCAGTGCTTAGAGAGGTATTCCGGATATAGACAGTTCTTATACACAGTGCTTAGAGAGGTATTCCGGATATAGAAAGTTCTTATACGCAGTGCTTAGAGAGGTATTCCGGCTGTAGAAAGTTCTTATACACAGTGCTTAGAGAGGTATTCCGGATATAGAAAGTTCTTATACACATTGCTTAGAGAGGTATTCCGGATATAGAAAGTTCTTACACACAGTGCTTAGAGAGGTATTCCGGATATAGAAAGTTCTTATACACAGTGCTTAGAGAGTTATTCCGGATATAGAAAGTTCTTATACACAGTGCTTAGAGAGGTATTCCGGTTATAGAAAGTTCTTATACACAGTGCTTAGAGAGGTATTCCGGCTATAGAAAGTTCTTATACACAGTGCTTAGAGAGGTATTCCGGATATAGAAAGTTCTTATACACAGTGCTTAGAGAGGTATTCCGGCTGTAGAAAGTTCTTATACACAGTGCTTAGAGAGGTATTCCGGATATAGAAAGTTCTTATACACAGTGCTTAGAGAGGTATTCCGGCTATAGAAAGTTCTTATACACAGTGCTTAGAGAGGTATTCCGGATATAGACAGTTCTTATACACAGTGCTTAGAGAGGTATTCCGGATATAGAAAGTTCTTATACACAGTGCTTAGAGAGGTATTCCGGCTATAGAAAGTTCTTATACACAGTGCTTAGAGAGGTATTCCGGATATAGAAAGTTCTTATACACAGTGCTTAGAGAGGTATTCCGGCTGTAGAAAGTTCTTATACACAGTGCTTAGAGAGGTATTCCGGATATAGAAAGTTCTTATACACAGTGCTTAGAGAGGTATTCCGGCTGTAGAAAGTTCTTATACACAGTGCTTAGAGAGGTATTCCGGATATAGAAAGTTCTTATACACAGTGCTTAGAGAGGTATTCCGGCTGTAGAAAGTTCTTATACACAGTGCTTAGAGAGGTATTCCGGATATAGAAAGTTCTTATACACAGTGCTTAGAGAGGTATTCCGGTTATAGAGAGTTCTTATACACAGTGCTTAGAGAGGTATTCCGGATATAGACAGTTCTTATACACAGTGCTTAGAGAGGTATTCCGGCTGTAGAAAGTTCTTATACACAGTGCTTAGAGAGTTATTCCGGATATAGAAAGTTCTTATGCACAGTGCTTAGAGAGGTATTCCGGATATAGAAAGTTCTTATACACAGTGCTTAGAGAGGTATTCCGGCTGTAGAAAGTTCTTATACACAGTGCTTAGAGAGTTATTCCGGCTATAGAAAGTTCTTATACACAGTGCTTAGAGAGGTATTCCGGCTATAGAAAGTTCTTATACACAGTGCTTAGAGAGGTATTCCGGATATAGAAAGTTCTTATACACAGTGCTTAGAGAGGTATTCCGGCTGTAGAAAGTTCTTATACACAGTGCTTAGAGAGGTATTCCGGATATAGAAAGTTCTTATACACAGTGCTTAGAGAGGTATTCCGGTTATAGAGAGTTCTTATACACAGTGCTTAGAGAGGTATTCCGGATATAGACAGTTCTTATACACAGTGCTTAGAGAGGTATTCCGGCTGTAGAAAGTTCTTATACACAGTGCTTAGAGAGTTATTCCGGATATAGAAAGTTCTTATGCACAGTGCTTAGAGAGGTATTCCGGATATAGAAAGTTCTTATACACAGTGCTTAGAGAGGTATTCCGGCTGTAGAAAGTTCTTATACACAGTGCTTAGAGAGTTATTCCGGCTATAGAAAGTTCTTATACACAGTGCTTAGAGAGGTATTCCGGCTATAGAAAGTTCTTATACACAGTGCTTAGAGAGGTATTCCGGATATAGAAAGTTCTTATACACAGTGCTTAGAGAGGTATTCCGGCTGTAGAAAGTTCTTATACACAGTGCTTAGAGAGGTATTCCGGATATAGAAAGTTCTTATACACAGTGCTTAGAGAGGTATTCCGGCTATAGAAAGTTCTTATACACAGTGCTTAGAGAGGTATTCCGGATATAGACAGTTCTTATACACAGTGCTTAGAGAGGTATTCCGGATATAGAAAGTTCTTATACACAGTGCTTAGAGAGTTATTCCGGATATAGAAAGTTCTTATGCACAGTGCTTAGAGAGGTATTCCGGATATAGAAAGTTCTTATGCACAGTGCTTAGAGAGGTATTCCGGCTATAGAAAGTTCTTATACACAGTGCTTAGAGAGGTATTCCGGATATAGAAAGTTCTTATACACAGTGCTTAGAGAGGTATTCCGGCTGTAGAAAGTTCTTATACACAGTGCTTAGAGAGGTATTCCGGATATAGAAAGTTCTTATACACAGTGCTTAGAGAGGTATTCCGGCTATAGAAAGTTCTTATACACAGTGCTTAGAGAGGTATTCCGGATATAGACAGTTCTTATACACAGTGCTTAGAGAGGTATTCCGGATATAGACAGTTCTTATACACAGTGCTTAGAGAGGTATTCCGGATATAGAAAGTTCTTATACACAGTGCTTAGAGAGGTATTCCGGCTGTAGAGAGTTCTTATACACAGTGCTTAGAGAGGTATTCCGGCTGTAGAGAGTTCTTATACACAGTGCTTAGAGAGGTATTCCGGCTGTAGAAAGTTCTTATACACAGTGCTTAGAGAGGTATTCCGGTTATAGAAAGTTCTTATACACAGTGCTTAGAGAGGTATTCCGGCTGTAGAGAGTTCTTATACACAGTGCTTAGAGAGGTATTCCGGCTGTAGAAAGTTCTTATACACAGTGCTTAGAGAGGTATTCCGGCTGTAGAAAGTTCTTATACACAGTGCTTAGAGAGGTATTCCGGCTGTAGAAAGTTCTTATACACAGTGCTTAGAGAGGTATTCCGGTTGTAGAAAGTTCTTATACACAGTGCTTAGAGAGGTATTCCGGCTGTAGAAAGTTCTTATACACAGTGCTTAGAGAGGTATTCCGGCTGTAGAAAGTTCTTATACACAGTGCTTAGAGAGGTATTCCGGCTGTAGAAAGTTCTTATACACAGTGCTTAGAGAGGTATTCCGGCTGTAGAAAGTTCTTATACACAGTGCTTAGAGAGGTATTCCCTATCCACAGGATGGGATCAGGGATCAGATTGGTAGGGGTCCTACATCTGGGACACTCCATGAAAATGAGAATGTGGGCCCCATACCCTGTAGAGCCCCCCTGAACAGAGAGACTGGTCGGAAATGCACGCTGACAGTCCTTTCATTTCTATGGAATTTCCGGGAGTGCCGAGCACAGCGCTTTAATGAGTGAGGTGTATAGAATGGAGGCTGCCGGCCTGCCGCTGCCCCTGGTGTTGATGGGACTGATCAGCAGATGGCTCGGACTCCGGTACTAGGAGGCTCCTACTCCGCAAAAATCACATCACTGGCCGTTAAACTCCCCCATGCAAAATGGCAGCTAAACTGTGTCTGGTCCCCAACCGATAAATAGTATTATATTATAGATATAATCTACATAAAATGTAATGTCATTTCGCATCTATTGCATTTCTTACGTTGTAGTGATCCCAAACTACAGCCTGCATTATACTCCAGAGCTGCATTCACAATTCTGCTGGTTTGTATTTGAAACCATCCACAATCTTCATTTCAAATTTCTCTGAAATCTATTGCTTGGTCACAGGAAATGAAATTATGAGCCAGGGAGATTTAAAGGGGTCCTCTCACTTCAGCCAATGGCATTCATCATGTAGAGAAAGTTAATACAAGGCACTTACTGAATCCAGCCAGCAAAGGAAGCAATATGGACAATCATAATACATTAGTAAGTGCCTTGTATTAACTTTCTCTACGTGATAGATCCCATTTGCTGAAGTGAGACGACCCCTTTAAGCTCTGAAGCCTGTAGAATTGTGAAGACCACTCTGGGGTGAAAAATTGGCTCAGGGTTCAATGTAATGTATTCACAAACCTTTTTACATAAAGCATTGCACAGAAGTCAAAGGTAAGTCAGCATGTTCTTCTCCTGAATGTCTGGAAATCTACAGATTGAAGGTGTCGGGGTATCATCAGGGGTCAAGTATGCTCCTTTCGATTGGCCTTCTAAGTCCTCCTCTGTCGGTTCTTTGTAAATCCTTACCGATTACATCTCTCTGTATTCTTCATAGGCTTTCTTTACTGAGCGCTACCTTCAAGAACATCTTGGAGACCAGGACAAGATTGAGCTCCTCAAACAGTTGATTGCTCTGCAGGTAGTGTAGAGAGGAGACGACGCTTCACATCTTCGTCAGTGCTTAGTCCACTTGCTTTCTTCAATCATTTTGGTGATTTCATGGGGTCATTCAGCCGCCTTCTATTCTTGTCTCCACCGTCTGCTTCTAGATGCCTCTTCTGGCTCAAGGAATCCGCATTCATGGAGAGAAGCTGACCGAGAACCTACGGCCACTTCATGAAAGACTTGTCTCCTGTTTCCAGGATCTGAGAGGGAAAGTGGAAAAACTGTATGGGACAATCACTCTGGTAAGAGATCAGTAGGTTGCGGAAAGTTGGAGAACATCAGAATGGATTTTGTGATGACACAACCATTCCTTGCTCTACTTTAGCCTGTCAGTTTGACAGATAGGAAGCTAAGTCGTTCCGGATCTGTGGTTGTCCCGTATATCACATCTGCCACTCTAAGAAGGTTGTCCACTGTGTCGTCTTCTTCTTCTTCGGGAAGTGGTAGCTCCAGACCGGCCTCGGAAGGGTATGTGGACCATCTGCTTTTTTCAACTGGGTAAACCACTTCTTTTTAGATAAGATTCCCTCTAAAGGAGAGACCTCCCATTCCATTTGTTAATGTAGTCAACCACTTTTAACCCTTCTCTAGCTCTCCTATATCTCTTTTTTCCCTCCAAAATAAAAGCCCATATTATAGAGATTTGTAGAGGGACAATGTTGCATTTGGATCACAGTTTTGTTTTCTTCTCACTTTTTATACACTGCAGCTTGACATTGAGTCCTTAGTTTATTGCTAACCATTTCTCTCGCTTTATTATTCTCAGTTGTATTCCATTTATTGTATACCCAACTGTTATAGGATTGTTTTGTGATGCATTATACCTGTGTAACTTTTCTGATCTCAGGGAAGAACTTCTTGGGTTTTATATTATCGATTACCAGGTTGATGTCTCCATATTTTATTAATTCTCCTTTTCTCTGAAGGTCACTCCCGGAACCTGTACCTCCTCGTCGAGGATCCCTCATCTCCCGCCATGATGAACATAATGACCGAGAGGAAGGTGACATCAGAATGATGAAACTGAAGCAGAACATCAGCCAATCTCAAACCATCACAGAGCGTCCTGGGGAACAGGAGGTGAGCAGCGACTGGGTTGTGTGTGACAATAGAGATAATGGCATGGATGTGACTATGACCATAACATTTGCTATGGGTGCAACGACTCAGGCCACAGGGGTGTGCGCAAGTATGGGTGGCTGGATGGGTGTAGTAGGCATTGTACTCATGGTTATAAAGCTCCCTGGGCCAGCATGCAGTGAAGGGAAGGGCGCATCAGTTCTTCCCTTAGGAGAGCACTCTGCCGTTCTTGGGATCCTCCTGCCTGATGACTGTTGAGTGTTAGGGTTGCTCCCAGCACATAGAGAGATGGCTGTAACCTCAGGGTAGGGAGTTACCTGCTCTGACAAAATACCTTGCAGTCCTCCTTGCGGTCGCTGACCTTTGCTGCTTTCAGTAAGTCTATTCCTGGTTGATTCTTTGAGATGCACAGGAAGATTCCCATGACCCTGCTCTATGTTGTCTTTTGGCGGCATACAGGACAGAAGCTCCTTCTAGACTAACTAGAAAAAGTTACGCCTTTAGATAATGGGTTGGGACAGTGGAAGGAGGATAGACATGTCCTCTATTTTATCTACTCTGTTATGGTTCAGATGTATTCCCAGAGCCTGCCCACCAAGACGCGACCGAAGAGCCTTCAGCTTTCAGATGGCCGTCTCACCCTCCACACCAGCTCAACAAATCAAGGAATAACAACTCTTGCTCCTTCTCCGATCACTCCTAAAACGCCAAGAACCCATAGTAAGTAGAGTCAAGTCACACTTTATAGGTTATTTAAAGGGGCTGTCTCACTTCAGCAAGTGGCATTTATCATGTAGAGAAGTTAATACAAGGCAGTTACTACTGTATTGTGATTATCCATATCGCCTCCTTTGCTGGCTGGATTCATTTTCCCATCACATTATACACTGCTCATTTCCATGGTTACGACCACCCTGCGATCCAGCAGCGGTGGTCGTGCTTCCACACTATAGAAAAAAGTGCTGGACTATTGCATGGTTGTGGTCACCAGCCAGCAAAGGAGGCAATATGGACAATCACAATAAATTAGTAAGTGGCTTGTATTAACTTTCTCTACATTATAAATGCCATTTGCTGAAGTGAGAGGGCCCCTATAGGTGCTGTTTGAGGCACACACTGTGTAATTTATATATTTTTTTGTGATAAGAAAAAAACTTTTTTCACTCTTTTATTTTTTATTTTTTATTTTTTTTATTCTAAGTGGCTAAGAGTATAGGAAGCCCATGTTTCCTTCCTACGTCCCCAGGGTCACCTGTACAGGGGGTTCCCCAGTTCTTTATTTTGTCACCAGGCGTCTCCTTCGATCTTGCTTTTACTCTTGACCCCATCGATAAAAGGGTTAAATGGCTGGCCTTTGAGGTTCTGGCCATTAGAGCAGGAGATTGACTGTCACAAAATGGGTCTGCATCAAAAGCAAAAAAAAGTCTCTCTAGTGCCCTTATAGATGGCTACCTATAGTGAATGTGTATGAGCTTACAGGGTAACCACCTATAGGTGACACTAGAGATGTCTTCCTCCTGGAGGAAATCTAATTTGCATACCTTTTCCCAGAATGAATTACCCTAAAGACTTTCTACTATCTGGAGTTCCACAAGGAGAATTAGTACCTTGTATGATAAAGTAAGCGCCTGTATCTCTAAGGGTTTTCCTCCCCTTTTCCCCATCATGTTTACATCTCCTCTGCACAAGTCATATATTGTCCATTACTTGTATAGGTTTCCCTTCACTTTCTACACATGGTCATGAAACATTACAAATGATTGGGTCACCTCCTCCACCACCTCCCAAAAGCAGATCCAATGAGGGAAGCCAACGACTTTCCACAGAGGTAAGTGATATTACACATTCCAGGACAAGCGTATATTTCTATAGCATCAATTCTCTACAGGCATTTATATTGTACATTTTCTGATGTTCTCCAGATACCTCCACCATTGCCAAAAAGAGAAGATGCCAAGCCACCAACACCACCTCCAAAGGTTAGGAAGTCAAGTGTGATCCATGAACCTGTATTGTGATGGGTCATCAACCCAGAAGACCATCCTACATCTTTGAAGACTTTTATGTATCTTCCAAAATTCAGACCATTCATTAACACTCTGATGCTCCACCTGGTCAGGATATCTTGGCAGACACTCCGTGGATCTTGAACGAACAGTATGGGGCATAGTCTTATGGAGCAATAGCTGGTCTATTGAGTGTACACTCAAGTAACTAAGCTAAATGAAGATTTTATTCTATACAGAGAAGACTGATCATACATGTGGAGGGAAGTCTTCTCCATATGGAGGCTCTTCCTTGGTGAGAATCGTCAGGAAGACGTCTGTGTTAATAATGTAATCACACTTTGTACATATGGGACTCAATATTATTGTAAGAACAAAGCCTCAAACCAATTTTATCTCATTCTTGTGTTTCCTTTATGTTTTCGGACCTCCCTCTGGGGGAATTTTACTGCAGAAGAACATAAACCTCACGTCTATAATTCTGTAAGATATAGAAATATCAGATTTATTTATTCTCTAGAACATCAGGGAATCTGCCATGAAATCCACCTAACTCCTCTAGATCACCTGGGGTTCTGCCATAAACCCTCCACTTCTCTAGGCCACCAGAGAAACTGTCATAAACCCCTGAGTTTCTCTAGACCACCATGGAAGCTAGTCAGTAACCTCCTTAATTCTCTAGGCCATCAGGAAATTTGTCAATAACCCCCTCCATTTCTCTAGACCACCAGGGAAGCTGTCATTAACACCTCCACTCTTCTTGACTACCAAGGATAAGAGCATACGTGCTATATCATAAACCAACAAAAAAAGAAGCTGTTAGCCCCCGTCTAGTTTCCTAGACCACTGGAGAAATGCATCCCCAATTCAATATAAATTGGGGTGCTGTATAAAATGTGAATAAATGTTAATAAAAACAGAATACAATAATTTGCTAATGTCATAGACCCATGTTTTATTCACAATAGATCATATCAGATGTTGAAAGGGAGACATTTTACCATTTCATGGAAAAAATTTACTCATTTACAACTTGATGGCAGCAACGCATCTCAAAAAATAATAAAAATCAGTATTACCAGTCAGTGAAAAACTTCTTCGAAAAATTTGTTTCAGAAATTTTTTCCTAAACGTAAAAATTGTGAAGACTTTGAATATTCCAACATCTACAGTACATAATATCAGAACATTCAGCAAATCTGGAAATATCCATGTGCAAAAGGAACATGGCAGATGGTGAATACTGGATGCTTGTGATTGATGGGCCCTCAGGCGGCACTGCATTAAAAACGGGCATGATTCTGTACTGGAAATCATTGCATGGGCTCAGGAACACTTCCAGAAATTATTGCCTGTGAACATAGTTCGCAGTGCCATCCACAAATGGAAGATAAAGCTGTATTATGCAAAGAAGAAGCCACATGTCAACACAATCAGTCTTATCTGCGGAAAAAGCTCCTTTAAAATGGACGAATGGAAAACTGTACTGTGGTCAGATGAACCTCCTGTGTTCTGCGGGCTCAAGAAAAGAGGGAGCATCCAGCTTATCAGAGCACAGTTCAAAAGCCTGCATCTCTGATAGTATGAGGGTGCATTTATGCCTATATTGTGGGTGGCTTACACATCTGGAAAGGCACTATCAATGCTGAACAGTATATACAGGTTTTAGAACAATATATGCTCCCATCTAGACAACCTCTCTTTGAGGGAAGGCCTTTAATCAAGACAAGGCTAAACCACATACTGCATCTATCACAACAGCATGGCTTCCCAGAAGAACAGTTTGGGTGCTCAACTGGCCATCTGCATTCAGACCTTTCACAAATAGAAAACATTTGGGGCATCATGAAATGAAAAATGGAGTAACGAAGACCCAGGACTGCTGAGCAGCTGGAATCCTACATCAGACAAGAATAGGACTAGCATTCCTTTCCCAAAACTCCAGCAGTTGGTTTCCTCGCTTCCCAGATGTTTACAAACTGTTGTTAAAAGAAGACGGGTGCTACACAATGGTAGATGTGGTCCTGTCCTGAGAGGATGCTACACAATGGTAGACTTGTAGACATGGCCCTGCCCCGAGAGGATGCTACACAATGGTAGACATGGCCCTGTACCGAGAGGATGTTACACAATAGTAGACATGGCCCTGTCCTAAGGGGATACTACACAATGGTAGACATGGCCCTGTCCTGAGAGGATGCTACACAATGGTAGACATGGCCCTGTCCTAAGGGGATACTACACAATGGTAGACATGGCCCTGTACCGAGAGTATGCTACACAATGGTAGACATGGCCCTGTCCTGAGAGAATGGTACACAATAGTAGACATGGCCCTGTCCTGAGAGGATGGTACACAATAGTAGACATGGCCCTGTCCTAAGGGGATACTACACAATGGTAGACATGGCCCTGTCCTGAGAGGATGGTACACAATAGTAGACATGGCCCGGTCTTGAGAGGATGGTACACAATGGTAGACATGGTCCTGTCCTAAGAGGATGCTTCACAATGGTAGACATGGCCCTGTCACGAGAGGATGCTGCACAATAGTAGACATGGCCCTGTCCTGAGAGGATGCTGCACAATAGTAGACATGGCCCTGTCCTAAGGGGATACTACACAATGGTAGACATGGCCCTGTTCTGAGAGGATGCTGCACAATGGTAGACATGGCCCTGTCCTAAGGGGATACTACACAATGGTAGACATGGCCCTGTACCGAGAGGATGTTACACAATAGTAGACATGGCCCTGTCCTAAGGGGATACTACACAATGGTAGACATGGCCCTGTCCTGAGAGGATGCTACACAATGGTAGACATGGCCCTGTCCTAAGGGGATACTACACAATGGTAGACATGGCCCTGTACCGAGAGTATGCTACACAATGGTAGACATGGCCCTGTCCTGAGAGAATGGTACACAATAGTAGACATGGCCCTGTCCTGAGAGGATGGTACACAATAGTAGACATGGCCCTGTCCTAAGGGGATACTACACAATGGTAGACATGGCCCTGTCCTGAGAGGATGGTACACAATAGTAGACATGGCCCGGTCTTGAGAGGATGGTACACAATGGTAGACATGGTCCTGTCCTAAGAGGATGCTTCACAATGGTAGACATGGCCCTGTCACGAGAGGATGCTGCACAATAGTAGACATGGCCCTGTCCTGAGAGGATGCTGCACAATAGTAGACATGGCCCTGTCCTAAGGGGATACTACACAATGGTAGACATGGCCCTGTTCTGAGAGGATGCTGCACAATGGTAGACATGGCCCTGTCCTAAGGGGATACTACACAATGGTAGACATGGCCCTGTACCGAGAGTATGCTACACAATGGTAGACATGGCCCTGTCCTGAGAGAATGGTACACAATAGTAGACATGGCCCTGTCCTGAGAGGATGGTACACAATAGTAGACATGGCCCTGTCCTAAGGGGATACTACACAATGGTAGACATGGCCCTGTCCTGAGAGGATGGTACACAATAGTAGACATGGCCCGGTCTTGAGAGGATGGTACACAATGGTAGACATGGTCCTGTCCTAAGAGGATGCTTCACAATGGTAGACATGGCCCTGTCACGAGAGGATGCTGCACAATAGTAGACATGGCCCTGTCCTGAGAGGATGCTGCACAATAGTAGACATGGCCCTGTCCTAAGGGGATACTACACAATGGTAGACATGGCCCTGTCCTGAGAGGATGCTACACAATGGTAGACATGGCCCTGTCCTGAGAGGATGCTGCACAATGGTAGACATGGCCCTGTCCTAAGGGGATACTACACAATGCTAGACATGGCCCTGTCCTGAGAGGATGCTACACAATGGTAGACATGGCCCTGTCCCGAGAGGATGCTACACAATGGTAGACATGGCCCTGTCCCGAGAGGATGCTACACAATGGTAGACATGGCCCTGTCCTGAGAGGATGGTACACAATGGTAGACATGGCCCTGTCCTGAGAGGATTGTACACAATGGTAGACATGGCCCTGTCCTGAGAGCATGCTACACAATGGTAGACATGGCCCTGTCCTGAGAGGATTCTACACAATGGTAGACATGGCCCTGTCCTGAGAGGATGCTACACAATGGTAGACATGGCCCTGTGCCGATAGGATGCTACACAAGGGTAGACATGGTCCTGTCCCGAGAGGATGCTACACAATGGTAGACATGGTCCTGTCCTAAGGGGATACTACACAATGGTAGACATGGCCCTGTCCTGAGAGGATGCTACACAATAGTAGACATGGCCCTGTCCTGAGAGGATGCTACACAATGGTAGACAAGGCCCTGTCCTGAGAGGATGCTACACAATGGTAGACATGGCCCTGTCCTGAGAGGATGCTACACAATGGTAGACATGGCCCTGTCCTGAGAAAATGGTACACAATAGTAGACATGGCCCTGTCCTAAGGGGATACTACACAATGGTAGACATGACCCGGTCTTGAGAGGATGGTACACAATGGTAGACATGGCCCTGTCCTGAGAGGATGCTGCACAATAGTAGACATGGCCCTGTCCTAAGGGGATACTACACAATGGTAGACATGGTCCTGTCCCAACTTTTTTGAGATGCGTTGCTGCCATCAAGTTCTAAATAGGTTAAAAAAAATCATGAAATGGTAAAATGTCTCACTTTAATCATCTGATATATGTTCTATGTTTTACTAGGAATAAAATATGGGTCTATGAGATTTACAAATCATTACATTCAGTTTTTACTTACATTTTACACAGCAACTTTTTTGGAATTGGACTTTGTAGATATTAACCTATTCGCTAACCAAGAACAACCACCAGGGAACAGGTCTTCTAGGCACATAGGATTATTCTGTTTGGTGCATTTGCTTCATCAATAGATCTATAACTTACGATATGTGCCAGAAATCTTATAGTAAGTTTCCCTGCAGCGACACCACAGGAGAAATGAAGTATTGCACAGTGTCCATTCAGATTAATCGATTGTCAGTGTAATAAAGGGTACGACTGGTCCTCCAGAGCGAGAGATGCTCCTTGTAAAATCCCTGCACTCTGGCCAAGGAATGAGGGAGAAGATCCCCTGTATTTCCCCAGAATTTACTAGTCGGGGGTACGAACATGCAATTTATAAACTATTTGCCCTGATAATCTTTATACCTGATCTCAAGTATGTAAAAGTGAAGGCACAGGAGGACATGCCATATGTGCGAGCCCGCTAGGAAGGGTGCCCATGCCAACTTAAATCCCCTTCTTACTATTAGCTAATGACAATGGCCGACAATTATTGGGGGATTATTAGCAGGATATTAGGGTCTGCTCTGTGATGAGCTGTTGGAGGAAAATGGGCCCATTATATTATTCTTGCACAGGGGTCTTCTTCTGTTATTTGTGTCTACCCCTGAGTGAATTCTGCTGTACCAAACCCATGCACTAGAGGGCGCTCCACCACAAGCACTAGTAGAATTCAGCTTCTACCACTGAGTCCACAGTACGTGTTTTACAGAACCGAGAAGCGACTCTTGGTAGTAAAGAGCACTGGAACGGGATACAGCCGGCAAACGTTTCTGCGATCTGCTTGTGCAGAGACCCGTAAGAGGGCAGCGGAGGATGGGAGTAGTCGTAATGGCTATGATGGTGGTCACAGTACTCTCGGTTCACAATGGCAGCCCTCATATTGGCTCCCTGGGCTGTGCACAGTGAATGGAGGATGCACCCTTTCTTCCTTCAGGGCACACCCAGGTTCTAGGACTCCTGCCTGGTGGTAGTTGGGGTGCCCTTGATGGTAAATAGTTGGCACATGCTGGGCCCAGTGGACGGATGGTGGAGTCAATTACCAGGCCCAGTTTAGTGATAACAAGGAACAGTCTCTTTACCAAGGATGATGAGAGTTGCTGTACAAACAGCAGCAACAGGCACAGTTCTAAAATATCTTACAGTACAGCCACCTCCCTGTCTGTGGGCACCAACAATGATGGTAGTAGCAGTGGCGTAACTAGAAATGACTGGGCCCCACAGCAAATTTTTGATCCCCCATTCCAGAAACTTCTTTGCAACCCCTTCCTTCCATGCAACCCCCACTCCTGTGGCTAGTGAAGATCGCTCTCTCAGACCAGGCCTGGCATCTGCCCCATCAGTTTCATACAGTGTCACTGTATATAACATCACTGTATAATACTGTTGAGGGGCCCTGACAAGAAAATCTGTTAGTCCTCCACCTGGGTGGGCCCCTTTTAAATTCGGGCCACAAAGCAGCCACTTTCCCTATAGCTACGCCCCTGGGAGTAGTATTAGTCCCTGAGCTTTTTTAAATACTTAACTATCCTTCCAAAACTCTCACAATCAGTACTGCAGTTCCCAAGCCAGTCCGTTATATAAGTGTGGTGGGAACAGAGGCATCATACCCTTTCTACAAAGCAGCAAAGTCCATAGCCATAAACGAGCGTTACCTTTGCTAACACTCACAGTCCCTTGTGATCCTAGATAGTCTGTGGATATCTTTCCTGCTTTCTCTCAGGAGTTTGCCATTTGTCCTCAGCATAGAGGGATGGAGGATCCTCGCCCGGCACAAGCACATGTGCAGTAAGCCGGATTGTGACTAATGCACACTGGCGCAAGATTAATAGTTTTTAGTTTGTGACGCCAATTGCAGCTTGCGCAGGTTATAGTCTCAGGGCCCTTTAAGATGTTATAGCTCACGTACCAGGTGAGGAATGCCAGAGGGGGATAATGTCTCTGTGTAGTAGGTATTGTGTCAACGGTGTCTCCTACCTTGGTACGGCTGGACTCTTGGATCCTGGCTCACTTGCAATAAATTTGGTGCTGTTAGTAGGAGTAAATGAGATCCAGACTTGAGATATAATCCAACTTGTCTTTACTGAGTGGCAGCTTAAATCCATACAAGACACAGCAATAGTCCTTTAGGTCCCAGCAGGTATTGGCAATATGTGGCAGGAATCTATATCTGTTCTGCTTCTATTTATATGCCTGGAGAATATGGCAGGTATCTATCTTCTGCTCTGTTTGTAGTCTGCTTGGTTTGGGCCTGACTAGCTGAAGGAGGTATTTGGCTTCTCCTGGACTTTGGATTAAACACTCACAGTTCTGCTCGCAGGGAATGGCTTCCTGGAGATCTGTAGATCTGGAGATGGCTGCTTGCTTGTCAACCAGCACTGAGGTAGATGACTCAGGCTGGGAAGAGGATCTTTGGGCCTCAGCCGAGGCTGGATCCTTGGTTGGGATCCCTGTAACTGGGAGCTCCTACTAACACAGCCTTCCCCAAGAGGGGGGCTGGTACACCCTGGATCTAACTGGTTTCTTCCCTCCCTTGCTGCAGGGCGTGGGACCAGCCCACTTCTGCTCCTAGAAGAGGGGGAGCGAAACACTGGAATGAACTATTCCAGTCTAGCTATACTAAACTGAACTAAACACATTGCTGCCACCTGCTGGTGTACATTTGGAATTACAGAAAATATGTATATAACAGGCTTGGAAAATACACATAACGGAAAATGCATTGTTAGATTACACAAGATGACAATACATATGCACCTGACATGTTGTAGCGGGGAGAAAGAGTTTAGTGACATACTCCAGGATGTTACACATGCAGCTCCTATCACTTTGGCAGCTTCGGACTGACTTATTGGATGATGCTATCAAAACAACACAGCTCCTTGCTCAGAGGGGGAGGTCCAGCTTTCCTCCTGCTGAGTAGGGCACGAAAACTAAGCTGTGCCACCTATAGACAGCTCTTGGGATGACATACAAGGCATGACACAAAGAGTTTACCCTTGTAGCTTTAGTTAACCCTTTGCAGTAGGCCTGCTGGGGTACTACACTTGTAATTTTAACGATCAGATCAGGAAAAACTGCCCTGAACCAGCTCAATCCCACCCCTGGTGCATCTCTCCCAGGGGTGTAGTAGGGAGAGATGGAGCCTGAACCCTAACCCTGTGCCCCCAACCTCACTGTGCCCCATAGCATCTGCCTCTATGGTATATTAACCCTTTGCTAACATTACAGATCTGCAGAGCGCTCGCATCAAGGGTGATCTGCAACCTGCAGGCATTATGGAACTACACATACCAACCTGAGGGTTTGCAGCTGTCATGGGATGCTGGGAGTTGTTGTTTTACGGCAGCAGGTTACACATCACTGGTTCAGGTGCTTGTCAATGGAGAAGATACATAATAACGTAAGAGGAGAAACTTGTATCAATGCAGAGAGCAAGAAACAATAATAATATATGGAGCAGGGGTGGTATATATACCGCTGACATCCTGCTGCCATGGCCAGGGTAACCCCTAAGACTTAACTACTTAAAGGACCACTCTGGTTAAAAAAATAAAAAAACAGCCATCAATTGGAATTTATATGCCTTCCCTACTTTTTACATTGTTCAGGCTTTTGCCTCCATATTATTTATCTGTCCAAGTGAGCAGTCCATCCAGTAACTATATGAAGTAATGCGTTTACACTGCGGAAACCCATGGGAAGGGTCACATACTTTTCTGCTTTGATTTCCACTTCATTCCGTGTCCACAGAACATGAAGTAGGACAATCTCAGTGTAGAGAACCTGATAAACTGATCCTGAGCGTTATCATCCATGGAACATGTGATGGGACCTAGAAGACTGATTATACATACGGGTTATTGTCTGTGCCCTTGGAACCGATCCCGAGTTCGGGAAATGTTTTTTTTACAGTATAAGTCAATTTCTGAATTTATTATGTGAAGTCTCGCGAGACTTCGCAAAGTAATAACTTCGGCTCATCGGAGCCAATACATTCTAATACTGTACGGAGCACTCGCTCCGTACAGTATTGAAAGGACGTTTTATGCTAATCGACTTTGGATGTTTTATCCGAAGTCGATTCGCTCATCCCTAGTCACCAGGCTCTGTGGAATATTTCATCATCAGTTCTTATCTCTCCCCAACAGCAGCAGAAAGACCAGAAGATCATCAAGGTAACAGCAAGAACCATACAGGCAACAGTGCTACGTAGAACTTCAAATATATTCAATAGCAGCTGATTTCAAGTGCAATTTCCTGGCACCAGTAAGGAATATGGAGGCAGGTTGGAAGGCTACAGTTTATCACTTATTTTGTACTTCACTAGTAGTAGTCTGGGTGATGGGTGTCTTAGCTGTAGTCCCTCACCTTACAGCAGTGTCTTTAAATGCTGGTTGTAGCAGTTCACTCTCCTGTCTGTCTTCTAAAGCAGGGTTCCTCAACTCCGGTCCTCGGGGCACAGCTGTCTGTCATGTTTTCAGGATTTCCTTAGTATTGAGCAGGTGATATAATTAGTGTCAGTGCATCAGGACTTACCACAGGTATTTATTCTGTGGGATATTCTCAAATCATGATCGGTAGGGGGGTCCTGAGGACTGGAGTTGAGGAACAGTGTTCTAAAGGATTCACTTGAGGCTGTATATCTTTGATCTCTCTGGAGAATCCTCTTTAGGAGCAGGAGCTCTGCAGTGTGCTTCCTCTCCTCTCCTCTCTCTGGACAGGAACACCCCCTCCTGGCAGAAAGCAGGACCAGATCACTCCTAGCAGGCGGGAAGGAACAGGGTGGTTAGCCTTGTTCCTTGCCAATCTTCCTTAGGCCTCCTGCACACGACCGTTTTTCCCCCCGTTTACTGGCCGTTTTTCGCGTTCCGTATACGGAACCATTCATTTCAATGGTTCCGCAAAAAAAAACGGAATGTACTCCGTATGCATTCCATTTCCGTATTTCCGTTTTTCCATTCCGTTTAGGGTCCATTCACACGTCCGCAATTTTGTTCCACATTTTGCGGAACGGAATTGCGGACCCATTCATTTCTATGGGGCAGCACGATGTGCTGCCCGGATCCGGAATTGCGGATCCGCACTTCCGGGTCCGCAATTCCGATCCCGAAAAAATATAGAACATGTCCTATACTTGTCCGCAATTGCAGACAAGAAAAGGCATTTTCTATTAAGTGCCGGTGATGTGCGGACCGCAAAATGCGGAAAGCACATCGCCGATGTCCGTGTTTTGTGGATCCGCAAAACACACACGGACGTGTGAATGCACCCTTAAAGATAGAACATGTCCTATTTTTGTCTGCAAATCACGTTCCGTGGCTCCATTCAAGTCAATGGGTCCGCAAAAAAATGGAACACATACGGAAATGCATCTGTATGTCTTCCGTTTCCGTTCCGTTTTTTTCTGAACCATCTATTGAAAATGTTATGCCCAGCCCAATTTTATCTATGTAATTACTGTATACTGTATATGCCATACGGAAAAACGGAACAGAAACGGAAACAAAAAACGGAACAACGGATCTGTGAAAAACGGACCGCAAAACACTGAAAAAGCCATACGGTCGTGTGCAATAGGCCTTACTGGAACAAATGGCCATAACATGAAAAATTAACCAATACAAAAACTATGGGGTACTACAAATACATGCATGCTCTCTACTTACAAACAGATGTACATGCATGAACATAGACACATGCTCACTACATGGATACAAGTATAGGTGTGCGCTCACTATATTATCTGTCAGTCAGTATATAGTAAGGCCTTATGCACACGACCTTTGTTGGGTTCCGTGTCCGTTGTTCCGTTTTCCGTGATTTTCTGCGGACCCATTGACTTTCAATGGGTCCGTGGAAAACTCGGAAAATGCACCATTTGTCATCCGCGTCCGTGATCCGTGTTTCCAGTCCGTCAAAAAAATATGACCTGTCCTATTTTTTTAACGGACAACGGATCGCGGACCCATTCAAGTCAATGGGTCCGTGAAAAAACACGGAGGCACACAAGATTGTCATCCGCGTCCGTGATCCGTGTCCGTTTTTTTCCTATCATTTTCAAGGCAAACTTGACTTAGATTTTTTTTTTCACTTTTCTTGTTTGGTGATCCTCCAAAAAAAAAGAGTTTTCTCCAATCCGATGGTATATTTTAACTTGAAGCGTCCCCATCACCATGGAAACGCCTCTATGTTAGAATATACTGTCGGATATGAGTTAGATCGTGAAACTCAAATCCGACAGTATATTCTAACACAGAGGCGTTCCCATGGTGATGGGGACGCTTCAGGTTAGAATATACTAAAAGAACTGTGTACATGACTGCCCCCTGCTGCCTGGCAGGTGCTGCCAGGCAGCAGGGGGCAGACCCCCCCCTGTTTTTAACTCATTGGTGGCCAGTGCAGCCGGCCCCCCTCCCCCCCTGTAGTTAACTCTTTGTTGTCCAGTGCGGCCGGCCCCCCTCCCCCTGTAGTTAACTCTTTGTTGTCCAGTGCGGCCGGCCCCCCTCCCTCCCTCCCCTGTAGTTAACTCATTGGTGGCCAGTTGGCCCCCCCTCCCTCCCCTGTAGTTAACTCTTTGTTGTCCAGTGCGGCCGGCCCCCCTGTAGTTAACTCTTTGTTGTCCAGTGCGGCCGGCCCCCCTCCCTCCCCTGTAGTTAACTCATTGGTGGCCAGTTGGCCCCCCCTCCCTCCCATGTAGTTAACTCTTTGTTGTCCAGTGCGGCTGGCCCCCCTCCCCCCCTGTAGTAAACTCTTTGTTGTCCAGTGCGGCCGGCCCCCCTCCCTCCCCTGTAGTTAATTCATTGGTGGCCAGTTGGCCCCCCCTCCCCTGTAGTTAACTCTTTGTTGTCCAGTGCGGCCGGACCCCTCCCTCCCCTGTAGTTAACTCGTTGGTGGCCAGTGGGCCCTCTCCCCTCCCTCCCCCTCCTAATTAAAATCTCCCCCCCTATCATTGGTGGCAGCGGAGAGTACCGATCGGAGTCCCAGTTTAATCGCTGGGGCTCCGATCGGTAACCATGGCAACCAGGACGCTACTGCAGTCCCGGTTGCCATGGTTACTTAGCAATTTGTAGAAGCATTATACTTACCTGCAAGCTGCGCTGTCTGTGTCCGGCCGGGAGCTCCTCCTACTGCTAAGTGACAGATCATTAAGCAATGCGCTGCACAGACCTGTCACTTACCAGTAGGAGGAGCTCCCGGCCGGACACAGACATCGCAGCTCGCAGGTAAGTATGATGCTTCTACAAATTGCTAAGTAACCATGGCAACCGGGACTGCAGTAGCGTTCTGGTTGCCATGGTTACCGATCGATTAAACTGGGACTCCGATCGGTACTCTCCGCTGCCACCAATGATAGGGGGGGAGATTTTAATTAGGAGGGGGAGGGAGGGCCCACTGGCCACCAACGAGTTAACTACAGGGGAGGGAGGGGGGCCGGCCGCACTGGACAACAAAGAGTTAACTACAGGGGAGGGAGGGGGGCCAACTGGCCACCAATGAGTTAACTACAGGGGAGGGAGGGGGGCCGGCCGCACTGGACAACAAAGAGTTAACTACAGGGGAGGGGGGGCCAACTGGCCACCAATGAGTTAACTACAGGGGAGGGAGGGGGGCCGGCCGCACTGGACAACAAAGAGTTAACTACAGGGGGGGAGGGGGGCCGGCCGCACTGGACAACAAAGAGTTAACTACAGGGGAGGGAGGGGGGCCGGCCGCACTGGACAAAAAAGAGTTAACTACAGGGGAGGGAGGGGGCCCACTGGCCACCAATGTGTTAACTACAGGGGGGGAAGCCTGCCCCCTGCTGCCCCCTGCTGCCTGGCAGCACCTGCCAGGCAGCAGGGGGCAGTCATGTACACAGTTCTTTTAGTATATTCTAACCTGAAGCATCCCCATCACCATGGGAACGCCTCTGTGTTAGAATATACTGTCGGATCTGAGTTTTCACTAAGTGAAAACTCAGCTCTGAAAAAGCTTTTATGCAGACGGATCCGTCTGTATGAAAGTAACCTACGGCCACGGATCACACTGATGCAAATCTTGTGTGCATCCGTGTTCTTTCACGGACCCATTGACTTGAATGGGTCCGTGAACCGTTGTCCGTCAAAAAAATAGGACAGGTCATATTTTTTTGACGGACAGGATACACGGATCACGGTCTCGGCTGCAAAACGGTGCATTTTCCGATTTTTCCACGGACCCATTGAAAGTCAATAGGTCCGCGAAAAAAAAATGAAAACGGCACAACGGCCACGGATGCACACAATGGTCGTGTGCATGAGGCCTTAGGGTGTGTTTCACCAACTTCACCCTTCCCACTAGAAGGTTCTGGGTCAGTTAGTATAATAGTAGAGCAGTCAGAGTCCCTAAGGTGTGCAGATAGGGACCAGTGTTTAGTAGGAGATGCTCTCCCAGAATATAACAGAAGAAGAAGATGAGATGCGAATACCCTGTGTGATGACTCAGCTGCAGACCAACCCTTTGGGTAGGGTACCAGCCTTCTGAGACAGATGGATAGCTAGCTCAGACCTTTCCTCAGCACAGAACCTTCTTCTGCTAGGGAAGAGACTGGAGAAGCCAGTTCAGTGCATTGCCTAGATTGTTTTGTACTTGAGTACCTCCAGTAAAGAAGAACACTGGTTATTGCAGACCCTGACTTATTTCCCATTGGGATGCACCACACCTTACCATCCCTTCCGGAGAGCAGCAACAAGTGGTGGCACCTCAATGGTTTCCAGTGGATCTAGCGTAGTATTGGGTCCAACTCAAACATGGTCACTGCACCCTACTCACCAGTCATCTCTGTCACCACAAGACTCATCCATTCTCATGAAAACCTTAAACTTATTTCCTTAAATTTCTCAGATTTTTTTCTTCTGCTGGTTCAGCATAAAAATGGAGGAGTAAGAAGAAGATGACATCATGGTGGTCGTTGATCGTTGATCAGTAATGAAGGAACAAGGCATCCATGTCTAGAGTGCCACATCTCCTGCTCCATCCTCCCGGAGTCTAATGAGTTCATCTTGACTGTACATTGTGCATCTCTGACCCCATTTCAAGTTGAGGCCTAACCTCAGACTGCATCGTCAGCCTTAGTTACTGGCCTTCCCTCCTGGGCCTTCTGAATGCAGGACTGTCCTCCCTCCTCACAAACCCATCTGGATCCGGAGAACAAGCAATAAATTGGTGCCCTCAATGAGTCACGCGACCTATTCCTAAGGACTGAGATTACAACCAATATCTCCATCCAGAGCCTAATTTCCAGGTGAACTACTGACAAACGTGATCTACACCTTATTAAGGGGAATTGGGGATCTGTGGTCTCTCAGCCAGATCACATATTGAGGCCTGCCACATGGTCAGATCTGATGGGGCACCTGGACTTTCACACTACAGGGTGGGCCATTTATATGGATACACCTTAATAAAATGGGAATGGTTGGTGATATTAACTTCCTGTTTGTGGCACATTAGTATATGTGAGGGGGGAAACTTTTCAAGATGGGTGGTGACCATGGTGGCCATTTTGAAGTCGGCCATTTTGAATCCAACTTTTGTTTTTTCAATAGGAAGAGGGTCATGTGACACATCAAACTTATTGGGAATTTCACAAGAAAAACAATGGTGTGCTTGGTTTTAACGTAACTTTATTCTTTCATGAGTTATTTACAAGTTTCTGACCACTTACAAAATGTGTTCAATGTGCTGCCCATTGTGTTGGATTGTCAATGCAACCCTCTTCTCCTACTCTTCACACACTGATAGCAACACCGCAGGAGAAATGCTAGCACAGGCTTCCAGTGTCCGTAGTTTCAGGTGCTGCACATCTCGTATCATCTGAAGGCAATTGTCTATGCTGTGAAGATACGAGATGTGCAGCACCTGAAACTACGGATACTGGAAGCCTGTGCTAGCATTTCTCCTGCGGTGTTGCTATCGGTGTGTGAAGAGTGGGAGAAGAGGGTTGCATTGACAATCCAACACAATGGGCAGCACATTAAACACATTTTGTAAGTGGTCAGAAACTTGTAAATAACTCATGAAAGAATAAAGTTACGTTAAAACCAAGCACACCATTGTTTTTCTTGTGAAATTCCCAATAAGTTTGATGTGTCACATGACCCTCTTCCTATTGAAAAAACAAAAGTTGGATTCAAAATGGCCGACTTCAAAATGGCCACCATGGTCACCACCCATCTTGAAAAGTTTCCCCCCTCACATATACTAATGTGCCACAAACAGGAAGTTAATATCACCAACCATTCCCATTTTATTAAGGTGTATCCATATAAATGGCCCACCTTGTATAAGGCCTCTTGCACACAATTTTTTTTTTCCCCGTTTCCGTTCCGTTTTTTGCGTTCCGTATACGGACCCATTCATTTTAATGGATCTGCAAAAAAAAACTGAAGGTACTCCGTATGCCTTCCGTTTCCGTATTTCCGTTTTTCTGTTCCGTTCAAAGATAGAACATGTCCTATTATTGTCCTCAGAACGGACAAGGATAGGACTTTTCTATCAGGGGCCAGCTGTTTCGTTCCTTAAAAAAAACGAAATGCACACGAACATCATCTGTGTTTTTTGAGGATCCGTTTTTTGCGGACCGTAAAATACTGAAAAAGCCATACGGTCGTGTGCAAGAGGCATAATCGTGTGACCTCAAGAAAGTACAGGGCTGAATTACATGTAAAGACTCCTCTCCCCTCAGTCCTCCAATTCCCCAGGCTAAAGATGGCAAAAATATTTTGGGGGTTCCTGCAGTGCCCTAATTTATCTACATTGTAGGAGTCATTGTGAGGGCGGGAATTATATCAGTTCTTTACAAATAATGTGATTTCTATTACTTCCCTGTCCTGATTCACCACCTCCAAAGCTCAGGTCTCAGTGACGAGGCCAAGGCGGTCCTGCAGTGTGGAACATATGACGCCCGATTATTTAGTGAAAAGTACATTTCCCATGAGCACTTTTTCCCTCTCCAGAAAACTTTTCACATACAAGGCACGTGCAACTCATGTATGTACGCTCGTCCTACGCAGTGAGAGACCCCATATGTGCACGTACCAGGGATGATCTGCACGTGCTCGTCCTCTTACAGAAATAACAGGACGCAGACATAAATATTCAAAAAGAAAAACCTGAAGATAGTGTGGCGGGAGGTGTAAGATCTTTCTAAGGCCTCATGCACATGACTGGATTCTTTTTTCGTTTACGGGCCGTTTTTTGCGTTCCGTATACGATTCGTATACGGAACCATTCGTTTCAATGGGTCCGCAAAAAAAACGGAATGTACTCCGTATGCATTCCGTTTCCATTTTTCCGTTCCGTTGAAAGATAGAACATGTCCTATTATTGCCCGCAAATCTTGTTCCGTGGCTCCATTCAAGTCAATGGGTCCGCAAAAAAAAAAACGGAACACATACGGTAATGCATCCGTATGTCTTCTGTATCCGTTCCGTTTTTACTGAACCATCTATTGAAAATTTTATGCCCAGCCCAATTTTTTCTCCATGTAATTACTGTATACTGTATTTGCCATACGGAAAAACGGAACAGAAACACAATGGAAACAAAAAATGAAACAACGGATCCGTGAAAAACGGACCGCAAAACACTGGAAAAGCCATACGGTCGCGTGCAATAGGTCTAAGGTTGATTGTAGAAAATGGACTTTGGTGCAAAAGTTGGTACAAACCTTTTGATATTGGACCTTTTGATATTGATGGACTATCCTCAGGATAGGCTATCAGTTTCAGATTGGCAAAAGCATTGGACCGGATGTTATATCAGCAAGGTCCTGCTACATGGTGGTCCCAGTGAGTGTCATCAGTCTGGGGGGCCCATACTGTCTATGACTAGTGGAATCAGCACTGTTCTCACTCCTTAGTACTTCAGACACCGCTCGCCCGCCTGTCTCTAGGCTGTCTCTTGTGTGGACCGTAGCCCTAGTTGCCCCTCAGGAGAGGGTTCGATGAGGCATAAATCCCCCAAAAAGTGGACAAATACGACACAACCCGCTGTGATCTCAGCTCGTGTTTTATTAGATCATGTAAAATATGCAGCTTGATCTCTTCACATCTTCTTTCTGCTTTCCTCTCCCTCCAGCCAATTCATCTGGAAAGAAAAAAGTATCATAAGGCTTGACTGGAGAAAATCTATACAATGCGTGCCCGGGTTAGCTATATCTGTTTCATCATTGATAGGCATCTCCTAACACTGCACATTTTCTTAATCAGTCTCAATGTAAGGACTAGCCTAAGGCTAGCACAAAGTTAAAAGCCAAAAATTGTCTGCGGCCACTAGGGGGAGAGCTCACTGCAAACTGACTTGATATCAAGCTCTGTAAACTCATATGCAGTGAGTCGCCCCTATATAAACCTAGATCAGCTTAAAGGGGTTCTCCGGGAATTAAGAAAATAAAAATACTTAAATATTACTTTATTATAAATATATTCTCAAATATTTTTCATTATTTATAATGGCTCGTTTTGTCTGGGGAGCGATCATCAGGGGAAACAAAATGGGCGCTGTCCTATTAGTACACACAAAACCTGTCCTGATCACACATGAGGACAAGTTACTCCTCCTCCTCTCCTACTTGTCAGGGATTATGATCCTGAATACAGATGATAAGAACTTTAGCTGAATCTCTGTAGGTATGGAGTTCATGAGGAGACATGAAGTGCAGAGGGGACGGACAGGACAGACTGTGGTAATGGAGACTGTAAACAAGTGCTGCTGCTCATTAGCCACACCTCACCCTCCTCTCATGTCTCCTCATCATCTCCATTCCTACAGAGATTCACCTGCATTCAGGATCATGATTCCTGACAAGCAGAGCAGACAGGAGGATGAGGCAGCTCTATGGCTCATTGTGGTGAAGTAACGTCCTCCTGTGTGATTAGGACAGGTTGTGTGTGTACTGATAGGACGGCGGCCATTTTATTTCTCCTAATGATTACTCCCTAGACAAAACAAACCATTCTAAGTAATGAAAGGTACAGTGATCCCTCAAGATACAATGGCCTCAGGAGACAATATTTTCAACATACAGTGGTCTTTTCTGATCCATCGTAAGTTGAAACCAGACTCAACATACAATGTCTAGGACTCAGGTCCAACCAATCAAGGCCACTTCTCTGGTAAAATAACTGTATTAGTTGCTGGTGTGCAGCTATTCCTGACTGTTGTATGTAAGGACTTGTTTTCTCTGTCTTAGTTATCTGCCTAGTTTTCTTAAATCTTTATTTTCTTTTATCTTGGATGACATTTTGGGGCTTTGGCATCAATTACTCAAGTTACAATGGGTTCAACTTACAATGGTCGTCCTGGAACCAATTAATATTGTAACTTGAGGGACTACTGTATTTGTGAATATATTTATTATAAAATAATATTTAAGTATTTAGATTTATTTTAATTCCTGGAAAACCCCTTTAATCTCTTAAGGACACAGGGCGTACAGGTACGCACTGATGTCCTGGTACTTAAGGACACAGGGCGTGGCGGGCGGTGATCGGAACAAGGTGCCTGCTCAAATCATTGAGCAGGCACCTTGGTTCAATGCCAAGGGGGGGTCCTGTGACCCCCCGTATCGGCGATCGCGGCGGATTAACCCCTTCTATGCCGGTTTGTGTTTGAGGGAGCGTATCGAGTCCCCGCTCTGCTGTGGCGGGGACTTGATGTCTCAGAAGGCAGCCCGGTGCCGTGCAGAGGCTGCCCAATGCCTTGCACGGCATCAGGACCTGCCTTTTATGGGAGCCGAGGAGATCCAGCCTCAGGCTGGATCTCCGACCTAAGCAACCTGTTTGTGTAGTACTCACTGTAGTACACGAACAGGCAATGCATTACAATACAAATGCATTGCAGAGGGGATCAAAAGTGAACATCAGAAATAAAGTAAAGAAAAAAAAAAGTTTAAAAAAAATGTTTTTAATAAAATTAAAAAAGTAATGAAATTAATAAAGTGAAAAAAAGCCCCTTTCCCCTATTTTATAATAAAAAACAGAACAAAAAAAAAACCACACATATTAGGTATCGCCACATCCGTAATGACCGGCTCTATAAATATATCACATGATCCACCCTGTCCGATAAATACCATAAAAAAAAAAAAAAAAGTGATCAAAAAGGCGTATGCCCCCCAAAATAGTACCAATCTAACCGTCACCTCATCCCGCAAAAAATTTGCCCCTACCTAAGCCAATCGCCCAAAAAATAAAAAAACTATGGCTCAGAATATGGAGACACTAAAACATCGTTTTTTTTTGTTTAAAAAATGCTGGTATTGTGTAAAACTTAAGTAAATAAAAAAAAGTATACATATTAGGTATCTCCGCATCTGTAATAACCTGCTATATAAAAATATCACATGACCCAACACCTCAGGTGAATACCGTAAAAAAGAAAAAAAAACTGTGTACAAAAAGCCATTTTTGGTCACCTTACATCACAAAAAGTGTAATAGCAAGCCATCAAAAAGTCATACGCACCCCGAAATAGTGCCAATCAAACCGTCATGTCATCCCGAGAAAAATGAGCCCCTACACAAGACAGTCGCCCAAAACAATTAATAAAACTATGGCTTTCAGAATGTGGAGACACTAAAGAATAATTATTTTTTTTAAATGCTTTGTTATGTAAAACTGAAACAAATAACTAAAAATAGTCATATTTGGTATTGTCGCGCCCGTGACAACCTGCTCTATAAAAAAACCACATGATCTAACCTGTCAGATGAATGTTGTAAATAACAAAAAATAAAAACGTTGCCAAAACAGCTATTTCATGTTACCTTACCTCACAAAAAGTGTAATATAGAGCAACCAAAAATCATATGTACCCTAATATAGTACCAACACAACTGCCACCTTTTCCCGTAGTTTCCAAAATGGGGTAACTTTTTTGGAGTTTCTACTCTAGGGGTGCATCAGGGGGGCTTCAAATAGGACATGGTGTAAATAAACCAGTCCAGCAAAATCTGCCCTCCAAAAACCGTATGGCATTCCTTTCCTTCTGCTCCCTGCCGTGTGCCCGTACAGCAGTTTACGACCACATATGGGGTGTTTCTGTAAACTACAGAATCAGGGCCATAAATATTGAGTTTTGTTTGGCTGTTAACCCTTGCTTTGTAACTGGAAAAAATTGATTCAAATGAAAAATCTGCCCAAAAAGTGAAATTTATAACTTTTATCTCTATTTTCCATTAATTCTTGTGGAACACCTAAAGGGTTAACAAAGTTAACAAAATGAGTTTTGAATACCTTGAAGGGTGTAGTTTGTAAAATGGGGTCATTCTTGGGTGGTTTATATTATGTAAGCCTCACAAAGTTACTTCAGACCTGAACTGGTCCTGAAAAAGTGGGTTTTAGAAATTTTCGGAAAAACTTCAAGATTTGCTTCTAAACTTCTAAGCCTTGTAACGTCCCCAAAAAATAAAATATCATTCCCAAAATTATCCAAACATGAATTAGACATATGGGGAATGTAAAATAATAACTATTTTTGGATGTATTATTATCTATTATAAAAGTAGAGAAATAGAAATTTGGAAATTTGCTAATTTTTCAAAATTTTTGGTAAATTTGGTATTTTTTTTATAAATAAAAATGATTCTTTTTTACTCCATTTTACCAGTGTCATGAAGTACAATATGTGATGAAAAAACAATCTCAGAATGGCCTGGATAAGTCAAAGCGTTTTAAAGTTATTCACATGGTGAAATATGGCCGTGTCCTTAAGGGGTTAAGGACTAGTGCTGTGACCTCCTTAAAGCACACCAAGCACAGCGCCGTTCATTGTATAGTGGCTGTTATTGGTATTGCAGCCCAGGAGCATTCAGTTTATTGAGAATGAGTTGGATTTAGGCCATGTGAGACTGATGAACGTGATGTCACCGGCCTTGAAAGAGATCGGAGCACCATGGCCCCTTCGAACAGCTGATCGGCGGTGGTGTAGGGAGTTGGACCTCTACCGATCAGATATTGATGACCTATCCTGAGTCTAGGCCATCAATATTGTATTCCCAGAAAACCTTTTTAAGTGCTAACCACTAAACTACCCCAGATCTACAAAGATATTAGATACTAACTCATAACCATCTGAAACCCCATGGATAATAATTATCACTATTAACCCCTTCATCACCCTGGACCGCTAGATTTACTCAGTATTAACTACTAAGCCATTCTAGACCCCCAGGGATATAGTATAATCATTATCTAAACCACCTGTGTAAAATATGTGTTGTAGTACATGTAATAATTAAGGATGTGAATATAATTATGGGATAAAGAGACAATAGGAGAATTGTACCATCTCCGTCATCGGCACCCTTTAAACATCCTGACTTTGCCCCTATGTTATTTTACATAAACTGCAAATATGGCATCACCATCCAAAGCCAAAATTATGGTAAAATAAGCGTTAATGCGCCTCCCAGTTGGCATGACTGACACGGAATTAGGACTGGAGCAGAGGAGGGGGGTAGATGATAGAAGGAGGCGTCATTACCAATATGGTAGGACGGCTTGCTATAGGATGAGGCAGTATATGGATGGACCTCACTGCCAAGCGGTTATGGCACTTTACCACACTCACCAAAGCTCCTTTCAAGAGGCCATATCTGTTCTGTGGTAAGGAACACTCAAGGCGCTGAGGCTCTGTGAACAAGGAGACTGCATCCTGGGTCTAAGAAATGAGCAGAAGGAACACAATCTTGAAGGACAAGGTCATAGATAAAAGCCATATAATAACATACACATATTAATACAATGGAGTCATCGGGATCATTGACTGCATGAGAAAGTCAAGGCTACGTATTGGAAGTGAAATATTTTGCATTGTTTTAAAGGGCAGTGCTAGATAATCCTGAGTCCAGGACTGGACTGGCTATGGGGTCTACGCCTACGCCATTTTTTGGGGTTTTGTAGTTTACAGCTGTGATTATCCTGCAGAAAGTTACAAGTATGGCCCCCTACACTATAGATGGTCAGAGACTGAACTATTTAACAATCTGGTCCATTCTGCTGACATCATTGATGGTACATAGTGTGCTGTCATGTATTTTATTTTGTGGTGTTCATTTTCAGCATAAATAACATGATAACTTTATTATTTAGGTCAGTACAATTACAGTGACACCAAATACATATAGTTTTATATGTTTTGCTACTTTTGCAAAATAAAAACCCCTTTTTTTTTAAAAGAAGAAAATGTTTTTGCATCGCCGCATCCCAAGAGCCATAATTTTTTTTATTTTATTTCTATGGAGCTGTGTCAGGGCTTGATTTTTGCGGGACGACTTGTAGTTTTCATTGATATCGTTTTGCGGTATATATATAACACTTTTTGATTGCTTTTTATTCCATTTTGTTGTGGCGAATAAGCAAAAAGCAGCAATTCTAGAACTTTTTTTCAACGTATGGGATAAATTACATGATAAATGTGTAGATGGGGTTATTACAGATGCATTGATACCAAATATGTGGAGGGGATTTTATTTTTACAATTTTTTCCACTGAAAAACGTTTTTTCAATGGGAAAAAGGTGTATTTTTTTTAAACTTTTATTTATTAAATAAAACTTTTTTTGTTTTTTACCCATTTAACAGTCCCACAAAGGGACTTTACAGGGAGTGCAGAATTATTAGGCAAGTTGTATTTTTAAGGATTAATTTTATTATTGAACAACAACCATGTTCTCAATGAACCCAAAAAACTCATTAATATCAAAGTTGAATATTTTTGGAAGTAGTTTTTAGTTTGTTTTTAGTTTTAGCTATTTTAGGGGTATATCTGTGTGTGCAGGTGACTATTACTGTGCATAATTATTAGGCAACTTAACAAAAAACAAATATATACCCATTTCAATTATTTATTTTTACCAGTGAAACCAATATAACATCTCAACATTCACAAATATACATTTCTGACATTCAAAAACAAAACAAAAACAAATCAGTGACCAATATAGCCACCTTTCTTTGCAAGGACACTCAAAAGCCTGCCATCCATGGATTCTGTCACTGTTTTGATCTGTTCACCATCAACATTGCGTGCAGCAGCAACCACAGCCTCCCAGACACTGTTCAGAGAGGTGTACTGTTTTCCCTCCTTGTAAATCTCACATTTGATGATGGACCACAGGTTCTCAATGGGGTTCAGATCAGGTGAACAAGGAGGCCATGTCATTAGATTTTCTTCTTTTATACCCTTTCTTGCCAGCCACGCTGTGGAGTACTTGTCCTGCATGTAAATCATGTTTTTCTTGAAGGATGCAGACTTCTTCCTGTACCACTGCTTGAAGAAGGTGTCTTCCAGAAACTGGCAGTAGGACTGGGAGTTGAGCTTGACTCCATCCTCAACCCGAAAAGGCCCCACAAGCTCATCTTTGATGATACCAGCCCAAACCAGTACTCCACCTCCACCTTGCTGGCGTCTGAGTCGGACTGGAGCTCTCTGCCCTTTACCAATCCCATCCATCTGGCCCATCAAGACTCACTCTCATTTCATCAGTCCATAAAACCTTAGAAAAATCAGTCTTGAGATATTTCTTGGCCCAGTCTTGACGTTTCAGCTTGTGTGTCTTGTTCAGTGGTGGTCGTCTTTCAGCCTTTCTTACCTTGGCCATGTCTCTGAGTATTGCACACCTTGTGCTTTTGGGCACTCCAGTGATGTTGCAGCTCTGAAATATGGCCAAACTGGTGGCAAGTGGCATCTTGGCAGCTGCACGCTTGACTTTTCTCAGTTCATGGGCAGTTATTTTGCGCCTTGGTTTTTCCACGCGCTTCTTGCGACCCTGTTGACTATTTTGAATGAAACGCTTGATTGTTCGATGATCACGCTTCAGAAGCTTTGCAATTTTAAGAGTGCTGCATCCCTCTGCAAGATATCTCACTATTTTTGACTTTTCTGAGCCTGTCAAGTCCTTCTTTTGACCCATTTTGCCAAAGGAAAGGAAGTTGCCTAATAATTATGCACACCTGATATAGGGTGTTGATGTCATTAGACCACACCCCTTCTCATTACAGAGATGCACATCACCTAATATGCTTAATTGGTAGTAGGCTTTCGAGCCTATACAGCTTGGAGTAAGACAACATGCATAAAGAGGATGATGTGGTCAAAATACTCATTTGCCTAATAATTCTGCACGCAGTGTAATAGGGGATATTTTCATTGCATCTATAATTCATAAGCAGTACAAGAGAATTACTTGTACTGCTTATGAATTATAGATGCAATCAAAATGAGGCCTTCTGCACACGAACGTGTGCACCCCGTGGTCGTGCTGCGGCCTGCAAATTGCGGGCTGCAATGCACGAACACCGTCCGTGGGGCAGCCGCAGCGGATCGCGGACCCATTCACTTTAATAGATCCGCGATCCGGCCGTTCCGCAAAAAGGTAGGACATGTTCTATCTTTTTGTGGAACGGAAGTACGGGACGAAACCCCACGGAAGCACTCCGTAGTGCTCCCGTAGGGTTACGTTCCGTGCTTCCGCCCCGCACCATTCCGCATCTCCGGATTTTCAGACCCATTGAAGTGAATGGGTCCGCATCCGTGTTGCGGAATGCCCACGGAACGGCACCCGCGCAAATGCGGTCCGCAATACGGCAGCGGGGCGCACACGTTCGTGTGCAGGAGGCCTTATACTGTCAGTGCTATACTGACAGTCACCAGCAGCCTTGATTAGGCCCTAGGCTGCCATGCCAAGACCGCGGCACCCGGAAATGTCATTTGCAGGGCGCCACTGGGAGACAAAGGGAGTCCGCTCCCTCTGTATGCCACTTAGATGCCTCAGCATCTTAGGGGGTTAAATTACCCTGATCGGCGCATCTGCCGGTCTGAGCTGTTAGAGCAAGAGTGCAGCTCTAATGTATTAGGGAGACCCGTGCAGCACTTAGAATGAACTGCCGTAACAAGATGGCAGCCCAGCCTAAGGCCCCTTAGTGACTCACCGTAAAAAAAAACAAAAAAAAACGGTGCATTGATGGTTACAAAGGGGTTAAAAATTGTCCCATTTAATTGTACGGGCTCTGTTGAGCGATAAAAAATGGACACAATAGGACATCTCTTATTTTTTGACAGCCAGTGTTCATGGAGCCTACCATGATGTCAAAAATCTATTTCTACCCATATATTCCTAATTCTATAGGGTACAACCTCACCAGGTTATACAGAGGTAGACCATATTGCTGCTAGAGGGGACCCGGCTCTGGTTGGCCTCATCCCTTGTTACTGAGTGAAGGATTCCACAGGAATGGCAATAGCATGTTGGAGGACATGGAGGTAGCATAATGAGAGTCCTGGTCTATGTACACCATTGTATGTACAGTATATGAGAAGTGGACTCTGGTGTCTCATGTGCCTCACCAGGCTGAGCCATTTGTCATTACCTCTGGATAGGATTCCTGGAGAGTTTCAATGTCACGTTTTCCTCCTGGCCGCAGCCCATAGGACCAATGCTGAGAATGACTCGTATGATCAGACAATAGGAGAAGAAGTACAAGGAGGAAACATGGTGTCCCACGGTGGCTCATCCTGAAATAACAAACCAGTGTGTGTGAATGCAGACTTCACTTCTATCCAGACTATGACTCGTTTGATGTCCACAGTGCAGTCAGGGTCTGTGCTCCAACTGAAGACCCACAGTGGTTAAAGTGAACCAGGTTTAGAAGGCGGTCTATGTTTGGTTCACTTGTACTCCTGGGGGTCTAGGGTTATAAGATGGTCTAAGCTTGGTTCACTTGTACTCCTGGGGGGGTCTAGGGTTATAGGGTGTCTAAGCTTGGTTCACTTCTACTCCTGGGGTCTAGGGTTATAAGGTGGTCTAAGCTTGGTTCACTTGTACTCCTGGGCGGTCTAGGGTTATAAGATGGTCTAAGCTTGGTTCACTTCTACTCCTGGGGGTCTAGGGTTATAAGGTGGTCTAAGCTTGGTTCACTTCTACTCCTGGGGGGTCTAGGGTTATAAGGTGGTCTAAGCTTGGTTCACTTCTACTCCTGGGGGTCTAGGGTTATAAGGTGGTCTAAGCTTGGTTCACTTGTACTCCTGGGGGGTCTAGGGTTATAAGATGGTCTAAGCTTGGTTCACTTCTACTCCTGGGGGTCTAGGGTTATAAGGTGGTCTAAGCTTGGTTCACTTGTACTCCTGGGGGGTCTAGGGTTATAAGGTGGTCTAAGCTTGGTTCACTTCTACTCCTGGAGGTCTAGGGTTATAAGGTGGTCTAAGCTTGGTTCACTTGTACTCCTGGGGGTCTAGGGTTATAAGGTGGTCTAAGCTTGGTTCACTTCTACTCCTGGGGGTCTAGGATTATAAGGTGGTCTAAGCTTGATTCACTTGTCCTACTGGGGGGTCTAGGGTTATAAGGTGGTCTAAGCTTGGTTCACTTCTACTCCTGGGGGTCTAGGGTTATAAGGTGGTCTAAGCTTGGTTCACTTCTACTCCTGGGGGTCTAGGGTTATAAGGTGGTTTAAGCTTGGTTCACTTCTATTCCTGGGGGTCTAGGGTTATAAGATGGTCTAAGCTTGGTTCACTTCTACTCCTGGGGTCTAGGGTTATGAGGTGGTCTAAGCTTGGTTCACTTGTACCCCTGAGGTTCTAGGGTTATAAGGTGGACTGTTTGGTTCACTTATAACCCTGGGGTTTGACAAGGTGGCCCTGAACCAAGAAATATGCTGTATACAACCAAGCTGTGATGGATCTCTTGGTATAAACCCTAATGTGTGCTGCAAGCAACACCTCCCTAAAAGCATTGCACCATATTTTATTCACGCCCAGGTTTCTGCTTGTTTCCCCATGAACACTGCACCCCCTGCTGCTTCAACGTCTTCTGTACAGAGCTTGTCCTGCTGATTTGCATTCTGGTTGATGTAGTGTTCACATTAGTCCTTGTACAGAAGTTCTAAGAAGAGGAACTGCATCTAGTAGAGGGCTGTCAATTACAGGGTCTCAGCTTTTAGGGTTGTCTCAGTGTAAGGTGGGGTCCAGAGCCAACCTTAGGAACACGCCCCCTGCTGGAATCCAACAGGCATTGCCCAAGGAGGAGGTGCTAGCGCCAGGAGGCGCTGACGCTAAATCCACGACTAATGGAGAGACTCAGGGCGGTAGTCTGCTAGAAGAGTCAGAGAGGAGGAGGTGATGGTCCATGTGAGCACCCACCCTGCAGGGGGAAAGGAGTGGTCCCATAAAAAGGGCCAGCTGGGTGCCATGGGAGGGAGTGTGGCACAAGCTGCCCCTCTGCTGCAGGTGAACTAGGAGGGAGTCTGCTCCAGTCATTGGCGTAGAAGAAGAGGGGGTCTCCCTCCTGCTAATGTAATCCCCTCAGAGTTGCAGTCGCAGGAGAACCGTGTGTTTTCCTCTCACGTGTGCATTGGATAAAATAGTGCCAGAAGCAGCATTCATCCATGGAGGGGGAGTAACACTGGGGCCAGGCCTGAACTAGGTCCCTAGCTATATTCACCAGCTCACCAGAGACCTGAAGATGGCTGCAGAGAGTGAGGTGAAGAGGGAGTCTAACAGGAGAGGCCACAGACCGAGGCAGAGGTCCACAGTGGGTGGGAGGAGAGGGAGTCTAGCTGAAGAAACCCTGATTACATGTTACGTTTTTAGGGGATACTATATCTCCTTATGGAGAGCACCTTAATCAGCGTGAGGAGACTTACAGGCCATACATGCTCCTCTGGGGATGAGCTCTCAACAAGCTCTGCCTCTGATGCCACCAGATGTAAGGCAGCTATCCTATAAGTCAATGTTTGACCCTTTAAACAGGCCTTGAGACATGACTCAGATATTAAATAAGCCAGCACCTCATCTGCAGACAGCTGTTTCGGGTGATTGCCCCTCATCAGTGCAGAGCAGAGAGAACTGGCTCATCTTCCTCTCTTGCCGATTTAGAAACCCACAGCATGTCAATTGATGTATTTTTTGTGTGCGGATTTAATCCTTTTCAATAGAATCTGCAGAAAATCTCTACAAGATCCACACCAAAAACTGCACTTTTTTTTTTTTTTGCCAAAACCATGATAAATACTGTGGATATATGTGCATTTTTTTCTGCGGTTTTGGTGCAGATTCACCATGTGCAGGCAACCATATTTTCTGTCTGCATCCGATCCCAATTTTTGGCGGATTGGATGCAGACCTTTTCATTTCAATGGGGCCGCAAAAAATGCGGACACAGAACCGTGTGCTGTCCACATCCGCACGTCCGTTCCGCAGCCCTGCAGAAAAAAATAAAACATGTCCTAGAAAGTTTCGAGTTTGCAGGAAATGTTTTGCGCGGCTCCTCTGTACCGTCCAGAAAGCCTGTTACTGCGCCTCCCTGGAGTCTGGACTGATACATTGTAGCAAACCAGCAGAGAGATTTGTGCAGCTGCTGATGTGTTCAGCTCACAGAGCAGTGTCTAGATTGGAAACAATTGCATCCACTTCTATATCCAGGTTTGCTGACACTGAGCGTTCTCATTCACTGACAGCAATCTTGAAGACGGGGGGGGGGGGGGGGGGGACTGATACACAAAAATATATTTTCAAGATGTAGAACTTTGCATTAATACACTTATTAAGTTTAATTAAAGTTGTTGTATGTCTAGAAATTATTATTTATATTTTTTAATAAAAGGCTCAGAATGGGGTTACAAAATGAAAGTAAAAAAAAAAATCCAAAATTCTGACTCTTCCCAGCTTCCCCTCTGATCTCTCCCTCCTGGCCCCTTTCAAGACGCATTAAGGGCTCTTTCACACGACCGTTGGTGTCCCGTTCCCGTATTGCGGACCGCATTTGCGGATCCGCAATACATGGGCTCCGTTCCGTTGTTATTCCGCATCACGGATGCGGACCCATTCATTTTTAATGAGTCCGAAAATCCGGAGATGCGGAACGGAAGCATGGAACGGAACATTACGGAGTGCTTTCTGGGGTTCCGTTCTGTGCCGCCGCACTGGCAAAAAGATAGAACATGCTCTATCTTTTTGCAGAACGGAGGGATCGCGGACTAAAGTGAATGGGTCTGCGATCCCCATGCGCCTGCCCCACAGAAGGTGCCCGTGCATTGCGGACCGCAATTTGCGGTTCACAGCACGGGCACGGGACACCAACGGTTGTGTGAACGAGCCCTAAATGACTGATCAGCCAATCATCAGCTGAGGGACCAGGAAGGACATCTAGCAGAGACCCGTTAAGAGTCTGACTTTTAAAATTATATTTAAAAACCATTTTTAGACCATTCTTAGAAAAAAACAATTAGCCACCGGACAACATAAAAATGGAAAACCCATTTCATTTCGATGAGTAAATATGAGTCGTTGGTGAAGCAGTAGGCACTTACCTGGTAATATAAGTGACAGGCGGCACTTCTGTCCGGTCTGCGGGCAGCGCCTCGCTGCCCCTATTTATGAAGCAGCACAAACAATGCTCTCACAGCGAGGAGAACACATCGACCCCATTAATCTGAACTTCCCTACTGGTTAATCCAGCTTATTGTGGCCGCAGCGGGATAAATGCTTCGCTCTACAGCCTTCGATGTTGTCGTGTCATCTCTCCACATGAGCCGGGCGGCCATTATCTACTCAAAGGCAGGTGGAAGGGAAAAAAAAGTGTGTTAGGGGAGGCTAAAAATACAACACAAGTCACTTACAGCAAGATCCCAGTCCTGAGATATAACATGAAGCTTCTGGGCCCCCAATGCCAAATCTGTAACAGGGCCCCCAACCTACCTGTGCCATACTGGAGTCTTCCTACATAGCAGAGGAACCTTTAAGTACCCTCAGGCCCCAGGACCCCTGTGCAGCTGTTGTCTCTGCACCCATATAACGGCCCCACTATATGTGGGTCAGAGCTTTCAGCTTGCCTTCTCTAGACCCTGAGGAGGTGCATCCTACTGGTAAGTAGAGATGTCGCGAACATAAAATTTTCCGTTCGCAAACGGCGAACGCGAATTTCCGCAAATGTTCGCGAACGGGCGAACCGCCATAGACTTCAATAGGCAGGCGAATTTTAAAACCCACAGGGACTCTTTCTAGCCACAGTAGTGATGGAAAAGTTGTTTCAAGGGGACTAACACCTGGACTGTGGCATGCCGGAGGGGGATCCATGGCAAAACTCCCATGGAAAATTACGTAGTTGACGCAGAGTCGGGTTTTAATCCATAAAGGGCATAAATCACCTAACAATCCAAATTTTTTTTGAACAACGTGGTTTAAAACATCCAGTGTGTGTATACGATCAGATATGATGTTGTATCGATCAGGTAGTGTAAGGGTTACGCCCGCTTCACAGACATTGACAGACCAAACTCCCCTTTTAATGCTCCGCAAACAACCGCAAACGGTCCATTTGCCCAACTGCAAACTCCCCATTTGCACAAGGTTGGATTCCAAGCTAGCCATGTCCCGTTGATGTCATTGAAGGTTTCTTCCTCCACCCAGCCACGTACAACACCAAGGGTCCCCGAAAGGTGAATTGAATTGATTTTTGAACGGGGAGATGGTTAAAAAAACGCTGGCTCCCTCCCCTTTGTTTGAATCCACGCCACAATCACTGCGTCTGTGCCGTGCAATTTACTCTCACACCTGATATGAGTGGTATTTTCTGTAGTACTATTCTCATCAGTTTGAATAGAATTTTTTTTTTATCTGCGAGGTATTTGTGAGTGAGTGACACCCTGTAACGGTATAAGTGGAAGCCTAGCCACTAGTCAGCGGACACAATACAGTCTGTGTGGGCCTGACACACACTGGCTTGCAACTGTGATTATATCACAGAAAAATATTAAATAGATTTTTTTTTTTATCTGCGAGGTATTTTCTGTCACACCCTGTATGAATGGTGTGCACACAGTACTGTCTGTGACTGAGCCTGCAGCCTCTCACACACGGGCAGGCAACTGCAATATATATATATACACTGCTCAAAAAAATGAAGGGAACACTTAAACAACACAATGTAACTCCAAGTCAATCACACTTCTGTGAAATCAAACTGTCCACTTAGGAAGCAACACTGAGTGACAATCAATTTCACATGCTGTTGTGCAAATGGGATAGACAACAGGTGGAAATTATAGGCAATCAGCAAGACACCCCCAATAAAGGAGTGGTTCTGCAGGTGGTAACCACAGACCACTTCTCAGTTCCTATGCTTCCTGGCTGATGTTTTGGTCACTTTTGAATGCTGGCTGTGCTTTCACTCTAGTGGTTGCATGAGACGGAGTCTACAACCTACACAAGTGGCTCAGGTAGTGCAGCTTATCCAGGATGGCACATCAATGCGAGCTGTGGCAAGAAGGTTTGCTGTGTCTGTCAGCGTAGTGTCCAGAGCATGGAGGCGCTACCAGGAGACAGGCCAGTACATCAGGAGACGTGGAGGAGGCCGTAGGAGGGCAACAACCCAGCAGCAGGACCGCTACCTCCGCCTTTGTGCAAGGAGGAACAGGAGGAACACTGCCAGAGCCCTGCAAAATGACCTCCAGCAGGCCACAAATGTGCATGTGTCTGCTCAAACGGTCAGAAACAGACTCCATGAGGGTGATATGAGGGCCCGACGTCCACAGGTGGGGGTTGTGCTTACAGCCCAACACTGTGCAGGACGTTTGGCATTTGCCAGAGAACACCAAGATTGGCAAATTCGCCACTGGCGCCCTGTGCTCTTCACAGATGAAAGCAGGTTCACACTGAGCACATGTGACAGACGTGACAGAGTCTGGAGACGCCGTGGAGAACGTTCTGCTGCCTGCAACATCCTCCAGCATGACTGGTTTGGCATTGGGTCAGTAATGGTGTAGACAAAGGCATTGATGCTATGGACTGGCCCGCCCGTTCCCCAGACCTGAATCCAATTGAGCACATCTGGGACATCATGTCTCGCTCTATCCACCAACGTCACGTTGCACCACAGACTGTCCAGGAGTTGGCAGATGCTTTAGTCCAGGTCTGGGAGGAGATCCCTCAGGAGACCGTCCGCCACCTCATCAGGAGCATGCACAGGCGTTGTAGGGAGGTCATACAGGCACGTGGAGGCCACACACACTACTGAGCCTCATTTTGACTTGTTTTAAGGACATTACATCAAAGTTGGATCAGCATGTAGTGTGTTTTTCCACTTTAATTTTGAGTGTGACTCCAAATCCAGACCTCCATGGGTTAAAAAATTTGATTTCCATTTTTTAATTTTCGTGTGATTTTTGTTGTCAGCACATTCAACTATGTAAAGAACAAAGTATTTCAGAAGAATATTAAATTAATTCAGATCTAGGATGTTTTATTTTTGTGTTCCCTTTATTATTTTGAGCAGTGTATATATATATATAAAAATAAAAAAAAAGCAGACTGATGTACCAGCCCTGAAAATGGCTTTTTGGGGTGCTGTCAGGACGCTGTCCTTACAGCAGATGAGTCTGTGGACACAGAACAATGCCCTAGCTAACGCTTTCCCTATTGAATCAGCAGCAGCACTTTCCCTCCTCTCACTGAGAATGCAGCTTCCGAATGAATCTAAAATGGATGCTGTCCTGTGAGGTACAGGGTCAAAGTTTACTCAATGATGATGTATAGGGGGCGGACCGAACATCGCATATGTTCGCCCGCTGCGGCGAACGCGAACAAGCTATGTCCGCCGGGAACTATTCGCCGGCGAACTATTCGGGACATCTCTACTGGTAAGTGTCCCTCACCTCTACTCGCTTACTAGCTACTTGCAGGAACTGCAGCATCTCAAGCGCATTTGTCTCCTGCAAGGCTCAGCTACACTACTTTTTATTCCTTCCAGGAATGTGGTGACACCATCGGGCATCTCCCTCACGCTGACTCAGCCCAGCCACTGCCTCCAATGTGCTTCTCACAATTTTTTCATTGCAGTGCAGTGCCCCAGTGGATCACTGCAAAAGTCAATTTCATGTTACCAAGTTAAATGTTGTGATTTAATGCAAAAACACATCTTTCTGCACTATGTATCCACAATGGTTGATTATGGGCAGCATAAGTCTGAGTTAAATTTGGAAGTCTTGTAGTGAGTTGCTCGGAGATAGGCTGCTGGGGAGTTTCTAGTTGTCAGAGCTAGACACAAGACGTACATGTGGACCTCCTGCCTAGAGTGAAGCCTCATCCAGGAAAACGCCATTCCTGAGACTGAAAAGCTGCCAGAGTATGCCTGAGAACAGACATCCATAGACGGTCAAGAACCATAAAGACCGGCAAAAGACTTTACTGCTGTGCAAGGTTATATTGCTTCGATGCTCACCACACTTTGAGATGGACTGACCATTCGGATCTTAGATCTGCACCCCTCAGCCCAGGAATTGCAGAAAGAGGTTGTCCAGGCTTTTTAATATTGATGACCTATCCTCAGGATAGGTCATCAATATCAGATCGACGGGTGTCCGACACCCAGCACCCCTGCCGATCAGTTGTAGGGGGAGACAGTGCGCACGTGCCGTCTCCCTTCTCTCTTCCTGCCTGCTGTCCCATAGACATACAGCAGCGGACAGGAAGAGAGAAGGGAGACGTCAAGTAGTAATCAGAAAAGGGTATTATGTTGGTGGCCCATGCCCGCCACTGTCCTGCTGTTCTGGGTGAGCACGAGCGGCACTCCACTCAACATACCCCCCCCCCCCCCTTCTTCAGTGGCCCAGACTTGCGGTGGGTCCAGCCACCAGGATGTTCTGTTAGGTCCTCTTCTGCAGGCTGTGGCCTACACTTGCCAGCTAGGTCTGTTCTGTAGGGAGTGTGCGCTGCCAGCTCTTAAAGGGCCAGTCTGTGTGCATCCTAATTTTTGTCCAGCCAATGTCTGGTCACCTCTGGGTACTTTAGGCACCTTCTCACAGGGGAAGGTGTCTGAGCAATAGGTTAATCTAGCTTCTTAGTTCCTGCGAAGGCATGCTGTTCTGTTTGTCTGCCCGTGTACTGATCTCTGCCCGTTTCCTCACTCTAACCATCTGCTGTATGACTTGACCTCTGCCTGATTATAGTATTGACCCATTGCTGCCTGCCCTGACCTCTGCCTGTTCTCAACTACAGTTTTGTCCGTCCCCTCGGCGCTCCGCACAAGAGTCTCTGCCCCCTGTCGGTCAGCTGTCAACTACACAGGGACTACTTCAAGAGGTAGTGGTCTAGTGGCTCCCTTACAGTAATGTCTAGACCCCTGAATAAGGGTTTTAAGGGGCAATACCAGGGGACTCCCAGGATATTGCCCTTATGATTAGCCGAAAGTCAAACCTATCAATCTGTTCCACATCCACTACTTGTAACACAGTGACAGGCCAAGGTCAAAGCGGGCAGAGTTCATTCAATCCAGGAAACAGTCCGAGGCCAAGGCAAGCATTGAAGAGTCAGTATTGATATCAGGCAAAGTCAGATCAGGCTGTGAAGGTTAAAATCCAGGAAACGGGCAGAAGTCATTACTTGGCCAGACAACAAACAGCATACCTTTGCAGAAACCTAACAAACTGTTAGGTTCAGGCACCTTCCCACAGGGTCTCAGCCTGCGAAGGAGAGGAATACTGGCAGCGCTACTCTAATGGCTGGGAGGAGAAAGACGCCAGCGGGTCCGAGTCTCCGGACTCAAGAGTGGGGAAACGGCTAAGCAGAGCGGCAGTGGACACTGCAATGACACAGCGTATCTGCAGACCATACGTTTCTATTTTACACTGAATCAGTCAGGGAGCTGCTCTGATCTCTGGGGATGAAGTCCTGAGTGCATTTTAACTCCTGCAGCGTAATTGCGATCCGTGACCGCGCCGCCTTTTTACATCCCAGCACAAGACTTATGGGGAGAGTGTCTAAAGCAGTAGTCAGCAACCTCTGGCACTCTAGATGTGTGGAAACCATAACTCCCAGCATGCCTAATCCAATTCTGTGGTAGTTCTGAGAAGAGCCAAGTTAGTGTGCATGCTGGGAGACGTAGTTTCACCATGGCTGGAGTGCCAGAGGTTGCCAATCGCAGTCTATAGCATCTGCCTCTCCTTCCCAGCTCAAGTCTGCATGAAGCCCTGCTGGGAAAGAAAAAAACTCCCTAAGACATGACATCACTGGTGACATCACATCGACTGGGCAGGGTCCAGGAGGATGGGCAGAGGGTCACTGATGTGGTGTCTAGAGGGCAGAACTTTACAGGCCTTGCACGCCTCAAACGTAGACGTGATGTCATCGGGATAAGGACCCAAGACAACGGAAAATGTCATGTGACCATGATGGACAGCATGAAAATGGGGCATTACAGATAAACAATCACTATTAATAAGTAATAACGTGTTGTTTCCTGTCAGTTGATGCTGAAAGTTGCAAAACCGGAATACCCCTTTAAGTCATATTCTTAAGAGTCTGATTAGTTGAGTGTTTATGAGCCGTCCGGAGTTCAGAGATAAGGGATATAGAATGAGTCATCAGAGCAGCTCCCTGACAGATTCACTGTGAAGGCAGGACAACAAAAACTGTTGAAATTTTTTTATGAAGACCGATTAAAAAAAAATATATATATATTTTTATCCCCAAATGAGTAACATGCAAAGCTAAATAAAATTGCCCCCAAAGGTGTGCATTGCACATGATCAACACTGATTGAGGCGATTTAGGGGGTAAACAGGTGTTTAGTGTTGCTATCAATCATGTTGATCCGATACCAATAGGGGTTGTTCGGTTCTGGATTATGAGATGTTCTGGACTATCAGGTTGTTACTGTGTCCCCCTATACATATTATGCTGCAGCTCTGCTTAACCACTTGCCTACCACTGCACGACTTTCTACGTCACGGCGGTAGGCTCTTATCTGTAACCCGACGTATAAAAGCGCCGGGTTACATTGCGATCTGCCGGCGGCCCGTGCCGCCACAGATCGCTGTTTACCGCTGTCACAAGGAGAAGTCCAGAAGCCAGCTGGAGCGGTCTGGCTCTATGCTACAAGAGTGTATTACACCGGAGAAGCTGAAAGCGGACAGGGAGAGCTTTTTCCTATGTGAGAGCGCCACCTGCTGGGTTTAAAATAAAATGTCAGCCTGCTGGCTGGCTTGACTGTGGCAAAAATGGGGTTAATTAACTGTAACAAAAAAAAGTAAAAAAAAAAAAATATGTAAATGATATAGCAATAGTTACTAGTATTAGCAATAGTAGTTAGACTACGTACACAACCATACAAACATGCCGCCTCTTTTTCGTTCATAAAAAAATAAAATAAATATATCTTCATTACCGTATATTATATATATTAGTTTTAGCAAAATTTTTTCTGCGTGAAGATATAGAAACACATGCAAAAATGTAAAAGAAAAAAAACAAAAACCCTTAAAATGTCCAAATTTCCCCAAGATGAATACCTTAGGCGAATAACATTAACATTAGGCGCCGTACAAGAGTTTTCTTTCAGTACGGTGCTATAGAACCAGCAGCAACAGAAAAATGGCCGCCAAAATCCAAAATGCGCCCCAGACTTTTGAAGTGTTGCGGCGGCTCCAGCCACAGAATAAATGACATAAATAGCGTCCATTTTCAGGGAACCAGCGTACGGGAATGGTGTTAGAAATGTTTTGTCTTTAAACCTTTTGTAATAGTTAAGAAAAATTTTTTATAAGAAAAGGAAACTACAACTCCCAAGATGCACACTTGCTTGGCTGTTCTCAGAACTCCACAGAAATGAATGGAGCATGCTGGGAGTCGTAGTTTTACCACAGCTGGAGTGCCGGAGGATAGCCATCAATGGTCTAAAGCAGTGGTGCCCAACCTACGGCCCGCGAAGCTGTGTGATCCGGCCCGCGCAGTGACAGGAGGCGGAGCTTGCGCCCAGCTAGAGAAGCAGAAGGTACACTCCGGGGCGGCTGCAGTGGCGCAGTACAGAAAGCCTGGAGGCAAATCAGGGAACGAATGTGAGTAGTAAATCATTTCTGTGACTGTAGGGTGTTGTGTCTGTGTGTGTGGACTTAGCGCGTCTCTCACCGCTGTCGTTCCCGTGGGTAGTTGCTTGCAGTGCTGGGCTCCTACTGGGCTGTACCTTGTGACCGGACTGTACCGGAGGAAGGGAGGGCTGACTCTTAATGGCAGGCACAGATGGGCAGTGTGGTTTCAGGAGGGATGCCCCCCCTGTAAGTGTGGCTGGTTCCTTAGTGAGGACAGTTGGGATATCCTGAAGGGCCAGTGGAGTCCATGTGGCAGAGGTTCGGCAGTACATGGCTTTGAGGGGTAAGAAGGGAACCCCTCCTTGTTGTTTGGGAAGGCCAGGACATGAGTGGTGTTCACTGGTCTTGGTTGGAATTAGTGTCCGGTAGCGGTGGTCTGCACTGTGGATGGCAGTAGAGAGAGTGACCCCTTCACAGTAGTAATGCTCACATGTGCCCCCTTCACAGTAGTAATGCTCACATGTGCCCCCTTCACAGTAGTAATGCTCACATGTGCCCCCTTCACAGTAGTAATGCTCACATGTGCCCCCTTCACAGTAGTAATGCTCACATGTGCCCCCTTCACAGTAGCAATGCTCACATGTGCCCCCTTCACAGTAGCAATGCTCACATGTGCCCCCTTCTCAGTAGCAATGGTCACATGTGCCCCCTTCTCAGTAGCAATGGTCACATGTGCCCCCTTCTCAGTAGTAATGGTCACATGTGCCCCCTTCTCAGTAGCAATGGTCACATGTGCCCCCTTCTCAGTAGCAATGGTCACATGTGCCCCCTTCTCAGTAGCAATGGTCACATGTGCCCCCTTCTCAGTAGCAATGGTCACATGTGCCCCCTTCTCAGTAGCAATGGTCACATGTGCCCCCTTCTCAGTAGCAATGGTCACATGTGCCCCCTTCACAGTAGCAATGGTCACATGTGCCCCCTTCTCAGTAGCAATGCTCACATGTGCCCCCTTCACAGTAGCAATGCTCACATGTGCCCCCTTCACAGTAGCAATGGTCACATGTGTCCCCTTCACAGTAGCAATGGTCACATGTGCCCCCTTCTCAGTAGCAATGGTCACATGTGCCCCCTTCTCAGTAGCAATGGTCACATGTGCCCCCTTCTCAGTAGCAATGGTCACATGTGCCCCCTTCTCAGTAGCAATGGTCACATGTGCCCCCTTCTCAGTAGCAATGGTCACATGTGCCCCCTTCTCAGTAGCAATGGTCACATGTGCCCCCTTCACAGTAGCAATGGTCACATGTGCCCCCTTCTCAGTAGCAATGGTCACATGTGCCCCCTTCTCAGTAGCAATGGTCACATGTGCCCCCTTCTCAGTAGCAATGGTCACATGTGCCCCCTTCTCAGTAGCAATGGTCACATGTGCCCCCTTCACATTAATAATGCTCACATGTGCCCCCTTCTCAGTAATAATGCCCAGATGCACCCCCTTCACAGAAAAAATATCCAGATATTTGCCCCTTCACAGTAGTAATGCACACACATGCCCCCCTAACAGTGTTTGTATTTCCTTCTGGCAAAGCTACCTGGTTCTGGCCCACGAAATGGATACCATGTCTAGTGCGGCCCTCAGACGAAAAATGGTTGGGCACCACTGGTCTAAGGTGTCCAGAGTACAATAATATTAAATACATGTAGTCTAGCTCAGAAATTATTCAGTTATTTGCAGTTAGATACAACTGGTCCTGTTAAGGCCTCTTGCACACGAATGTTGTGCGCCCGGCATACGGCTGGTCCACAATACACAGGCACCGGCCAGTGTGCACTCCGCATCACGGATACGGACGCATTCACTTGAATGGGTCCGCAATCACGGAGATGCGGAATGGAGACACGGATCAGAACCCCACGGAATCACTACGGAGTGCTTCCGTGGCGTTTCTGTCTGTGCCTCCGCACTGCAAAAATATAGAACTTGTTCTATTTTTTTTGCGGTGCGAACGGATCACAGACACATTCAAGTTGGGTCTTGATCCGTCCCGGCCGCCGCACGGACGTTGAACAACGTTCGTGTGCAAGAGGCCTAAGGAAGAAGGATAAACACTCAGGTTTCCCAAGATTTTCATATTGATGGTCTATCCTCAGGATAGGCCATCAATATGTGATCGGTGGGGGTCTGACGATCAGCTGTCTGAGGAAGCCTACACCCTTCCCCGTACGATTTATGCTCCCCCCCCCCATGGAGAGCAGACTGCCATTACCACAAACCTAAAATAGTGTATACACTACACGCTGAATTGGTCATTTTTTTCGTTTTCTCCAGAAAGTGCGCCACCCTTGCCCACAGGCTGTGCCTGGTATTACAGCTCAGCCCTGTCAAGGAATTGAGGCTGAGCCGCAATACCAAACACAGCCTATACAGGAGAGTGGCGCTGCTTCGCAGGTCTACAGGGGCACAGCAACTCTACTATAGAAAGAGCGCACACAAGTACAGAAGGAAACCGCTCACAGAGAAATCATTCCAAAAATATTTATTGACTATATAGGGGTGAGGGGAAGAGTTCAGCATTTATACTGCCATTTTGCATAACTGAGAAATCGCTTCAGAAGCAGCTGTGACAGATCACGTAAGGCACTTGGTAACCCATGGAGGCTAGGCCACAGTACGCGGGGCGACACGGGTGGGATAGGGTGTCTCCCCTCCACCCAGATGTGCTACATGGTTCCTACGGGTCACGTCCGCTCCTCTTCCTTAGGTCTCCCCCTAGAACCACGGCTCCTATACATACCGATAACTATTGTGCTACACGATATGGATTGTATATGCATAGACTATACGTCTGCGTGCGGCTTCTACACGTCCTTGGCAAACTCCGATATAGTCGATATATAACATAATAGGTGACCCCCCCCATAGCCAGCGGCTGACAGGTACAGGATATGGCGGGAGCCGCCCCCTAACAGATTAGATCTGGGCTGGCACCACCTTATGGCGCCATATTGCTCCTTCTGGGTCACCTATGTATGCCATGCACCGCCACATGTAAGCCCACGGGCACAAGAGGCGCGAAAATCAGAGAGAGTAAATGATTGCGGTACAGAGGTTATATGCATCCGCCCCAGTGCAGTAAGCCGGGCGTATCCAGTACGCCAGCGATGGACGGAGACGCTCGCGGTCTATCGGACGCTCTGGGACATGTGTAGTGGGGTCAACATCTCTTCGAATATTGCACCTTTCACATTGGATCCTCGCAGATTGGCCTCCTGGAGGTCGCAGCCCGACAGGTCACAGTTCTGGAGGAAAAGGGCAAATAAAACATCAGCCACTAGACGTTACCCCCCCCAGCGAGCAGGCCATGAGCTCTGCCGCCCCTTACCTCCAGGTCTGTCCCCGCTAAGGTGGCACCCCGCAGGTTACAGTTCTTCAATTTGGCGTTTTTCAGAGTTGCCACCCGCAGGTTTATGCCGGTCATCTGGCTGCCCTCCATGTCCACCCCCTTCAGATTGGCACCTGAGAGAAGGCAAAATGGCAAATCACGTGAGATATTAGGGACCTGCAATTGCTTAAAGGGGTCCTCCAGGATTTAACCTCATAGGAGAGAGCATCAATATTACATCCGGGGGGAGTCCGGCACTCTACGCCTCCGCTCGTTGGGAGTAGCTCTGGCGCCAGTACTACACAGCTCCGTCCATTGAAGTTAAAGGGGCTGTGCCAAGAGTATAGCAATAACTTGTAAACTTGGCACAACCCCTTTAAGGAGAGCAGCACTGCAGTAACCAGCTCTGTCCACTACACATTGGACGGCGCTGTGAATTTCCAGCACTGGAGCTACTCCGAAACAGCTGATCGGCCCGGGTGCGGACCCCCGATATTGATGGCCTATCCTAGGGACGAGTCATCGATCCTGGACAAACACTTAAATCTTCTTCCATTAGTCACTGCTTCTAGTGGGAGCAAGCTTCAGCTAGCTAAAGGGGTTGTCTCAGGACAGACAACCCCTTTAAAATGAGAGCCAACAGGCAAATATAGCGTCCATATCCATATGCTATTCAGCCCCATTACGGCACAGCTAGGATTACTGACTATCCATGCCTACACAGGCTGTTGCTCCATCATGCTTTACACTGCAGCACTGCTTGTACAAACTGCAGTGTAAAAATGCAAGCCACCCAGGAACTAAGTCTACAACAGGAAGCACAGACTGATCATGGCGGATAGTCAGCATGGAGTACAAGCCTTCCTAGTACCAAAGGCAAGGGTCTCAGCAGAACGCCCCTCACCCTGTCCCTAGACATTGGCATGACAGACGCATGTAGGAAAGTGCCGAGCGTGCATGTTATGTTCATGTGTCCATGGATGTAGCACAGGGAACTGTTGTGAAACTACAATTCCCAGCATGCTCCATTCATTTCTATGGGAGTTCTGATAAAAAGTAAAGCAAGTATGCATGCTGGGAGTTGTAGTGCCGGAGGTTGCCTATCCCCGATGTGGAATATCAGACAGTATATATATATATATATATATATATATATATATGACACACACACAGTCTGATACACGTTGGCGCGTCCCTCGCCCGAGGGCACCTTTTCTACGTCCCCCCCCCGTCCTGCTGAATGCAGGTGACATGATGGATTCCCTTCATGATTTGACTCTTACCTTCCAAATTTGCCTTCAGCCCTGATGGGTCCTCAAAGTTGCAGCCCTTCAGCGAGGCGCCCTCAGCGTTAGAGCAGAGCATCTTCACGCCCTGGAGATTGGCCGCCTAAGGCGAGAAAAGGTCGTTAATAAGCACGGCGCTCCGGCAGCGCTCTGGTTGTGGGGGGGCTCCTCTCATACACGGCTTACATCCAACACCGATCCGGACAGGTCGGCCCGCTCCAGGCACGCCCCGCACAGGTTGGCTTGAGTCAGGTTGCAGCCGCTCAGATTCGCCATCTTGAAGTTAATGTATCGCAGGTCCAGGCGGGAGAGGTCGGTTCCGCTGAAGTTCAGACCCTGTGACGTTGTCAAACCCAACGGTTAGAAGCGAATTCCTCGGGATGCAATATGTCATAGTGGAAAATAGTAGAACTGCATCGTACTTTAAAGGGGTCGTCCCAAGAAGACAACTTCTCCCCGATCCACAGGACCGCGCCCGTGCTCCATGTTTGAATGGAGCGGCAAATACACAAGAAAGACTACCGATCCATTCAAGGGGCGGAGAACGGCCCCTGATCTTACCTTCTATGCACAAGACAGTTGTCTTTATAAGACAACCCCTTTAATACTGATGACCTATCCTCCGGATAGCCCATCAATATCTGTTCAGTGGGGGTCCGTCATCCCGTACCCCGCCGATCAGCGGTGCAGTAGCTCTAATGCTGGCAGTCTGCACTGGAAGTACACAGCGCCACCCATCGTCTAGTGGTCGAAGCTGGTTACTGCAGCATTCACTTCAATGGCAGCAGTGCTGGACTGAGCTGTGCGGAACTGATCAACAGGAGTGTGGGATGTCGGACCCCTACGGATCAGATATTGATGTCCTATCCCTTTAAGTAGGGGTTGTGCCGTGTCATGATGTGGAAGGCCTATCCTAAGGATACCTTTTCCGCAGTAAACACTGTAACGTCCTTTTTCTGTACAATCGAGAGGCTGATACCATAAAACAATAGCATCTGTGACTGCCCCGTACGTTGCGATTACCGGATATTTTCTTGCGGCTCACCTGACAGCGGAGCTCGGATTTGGTTGGTGTAGCGAGAAGAAACCGTATAAATTCTTTCCTGGAGATGGGAGAATGATCCTCCGCCGGTTGGGAATTCTACAGTCAATCAGAAAGAAGTGACTATGGGGCCGCTTCCTTAAAGAGCGTCTGGCAGTAGGGTCAACCCCATGAAACCAGGCATACTGCCGATTAGGCATGATCCTACCGAGTAAATCCCTTAGTAGTTCCAGTCTGTGGACCCGTTGCAGAGAAATGTGCACTTTATTCGATATTCCAGCCCCTCGGAGCACCGCCGCCCCCTCGAGCGCACATGCGTCTGTAAATACCATGGGATTACAGGGCCAGACAGGATGATGGGGAGGACGACTGGCCGTGTTACTCAAGAGGAGGGGGAGTGGTTAAGGGGGGGAAAGACTGTTCTGACTTGGTGCTCCGAAGGGCCAGGCCTACCCCTCGGTGCTCTAAGCATCTACTTGGCATTGAATAAAGTGCATATTCCTCTAAAATGGGGCCACAGGTCTGAACTACAATGCGATCATTTTACTCAACATTATCATCCCTAATAGGCAGTATACCTGGTTTCATAGGGTTAATCATGCTGACATTTACAATTAATGTACACAACAGTAATCTTACTATTTTAGGTCTACAGCTCCTGTGCAGACCCATGCATCTCCATGGTTACAGACTACAAACAAGCCCTGCGGAGTCTGATCCCGCAGGAGTGCGCCTTTCTGTTCCCCAACATACATTCTCTGGGTTATTAATGCATTACTTTGAGGATCACACGTCAGTGTTTGGTCAGTGATTTCCATCAGTGATTGTGAGCCAAAACCGGGTCCGGGTCAAAAAACACAGAACAGGAGGAAATCCTGACATTATACCTGATCTCTGTGCAGCCACCACTTGTGATTTTGGCTCACAATCTTTGATGGAAATCACTTACCCAATCACTGAAGTGTGAGCTAGGCACAAGTAGTGAATTCCTAGGCTATTCCTTTTTATCCAAAAACAGCGCCACCCCTGTGCACAGATTGTGTCTGGTACTGCAGCTCAGCCTCACTCACTTGAATGCTGCAGTCACTAGCGATTGTGGCATCTCAGTGGTTTCAGTGGGAGGGGGCTCTGAATGAGACTGCAGGGTGCTGAGGCATGTGCATGCTTTACACGTCATGCGGGGAGGGGGGGGGAGGTCTAAAGAAGGCCACCAGGCCTGTCTTTTGCATAATACCAGGCAAGAGATCAAAACAATGGCAGGTCACAGTTTCCTTGTGGGACTAATAAGTGCTAAAAATAATAATAAAAAAAATATCACCAAGTTAGAAAAACACCCTTTTTCCCCCTGAAAAAAAAAGGATTTTTACAGTGATAGTCTATGGTGTGGCACTGCGACACGACAGTAGCAAAAAAATCCATCCAAGATGGATTCATCTGTGACACGCAGTGCGACACCATAGACTATCATCATAAAAAATGTCGCGCGACACATGTCGTCGTGTAGCCCTAGCCTTATCCTTCTAGAAGTTAGGAATGAATTGCCAGCAGTTGGCAATGAAAGTCCAGATGACTGTTGCCAGTTGGCGGTGTGTCCCTGCACAGCCTGACACTGATTGTCAGACTGTACAGAGATCGCGCCCCCCCCCCCCCCCCAACTGGTAACACCCAGCTGGACCTTCATTGCAAACTGTTAGGAACTCATTTGTAACTTATAGCAGGAATAATAGAGGAATGGCACAACATAGGGTCATAAGAACAGATGCTCCAGAATTGTTATTACATAAGGGATGCAAGAAGTTACTAAAACAGACATGTCAGGAGGAGAAAAAAAATTAAAACACAAAAAAACACAACACATGCCCTCATACAGCTACATCGACGGAAAAAGAAAAATTATTGCACTTGGTATGAGACAGACATAAAAAAAAAAAATTCCAGCTGCATCGCTCCACCGCCACCTCCAGAGGTCCCAGGTCTGTTGATAGGTGACACATGACTGCAGCAGCCAATCACTGGTCGCAGCGGTGACCTGTCACCTGTGCAGTACGTCCCTGGATCACAGTGATTGGCTGCAGCGGTCATGTAACACCCATCAACAGGACGTTTATTCCCGGAGACCTGCCGAGCCGGGCGTGGACCGATGCAGCCGGAATCCAGGTAAGTATGAACCCCACCGCGGGTCCAGCTACTCTGAAGAGCTCACATTACGCGGATCCACCGTTCTCACCTTTATCGCCAGCTCCAGATGTTCTATCAGGGAATCTATGCCGAAGAACTTGGCTTCCTCCAAGACGCCTGCAACATAAGAGCGGTGTTACTTCTCCCATCCCCCACCCATGGGTTTCCACACAGGGTAGGTAAAGGCGCCCCCCCCCCACGGTGCTCACCCAGAAGATTGACGCCCTCGTTGACAATCAGTTGTCCGTGACGCAGATAGTTAAGGATTGGCTCGAAGTATTCAGGGCTGCGGTCTATGAGGAAAGCCCCCCTGTGGTCCCGCTTGTTCCCCCAGGCATCTGGAAAGCAGAAGAGAATACGGTTCTATCAGGGGATTTACCGCACTGCGCGGATATGACGGGCGGAACGATACGGACATTACCAGGTATGTATGCTGCACTGCCTGCGGTAGGCGATATGGAGGACAAGCCGCATGTGCTTGGTCTCAGGATAGCGCATTTTGGGATGGGAACCTCTCCAGGGTTGACTGTCTCTACTGATCTGATGGAGCTCACACCCGAAACCCGCTATCCTTGTGAGGATGAACTGCTCTGCGCGAGGTTTCAAAGCTTTATTCATGTTTTTCTTTCCTTACAATAAGACATCGATATCAAATTGCACTGAAGCGCCGCACGTTCTGTAGTGGCTGTGCCCGGTACGGCAGCTTCTATTTACTTAAACGGGTTTTACGGGAGTAAAATATTGAAGCCTGTACTCAAGATAGTTCATCAATATCTGATCTGTAGGGCTCCGACACCCCGCAGCTGTTTGAAGAGGCCTCGGTGCTCCGGTGAGTGCTGCAGCCTCCTCACAGAATAGCAAGCACAGCGCCGTACATTGGATAGTGGCTGTGCTTGGTATTGCAGTCCAGGCACATTCACTTGAATGGGAATAAGCTGCACCTAGGCCACGTGACGTCATTGGCCTGGAAGGAGGATGTCTCGTCAAACAGCTGATCAGCAGGGGTCCTGATAGTCGGACCCCCACCTATCACATACTGATGACTTATCCCGAAGATAGGTCATCAATATCCTATTCTGGGAAAACCAATTTAACAACTTCAATAACCTGCAATTTTCAGTTTTTGAATTTTTGTTTTTCACTCCATGCTTTTCCAGAGCCATAACTTTTTTATTTTTCCATTCACATCGCCGTATGAGGGCTTATTTTTGCAAGACAAGTTGTACTTTTAAACGGCACCATTTACAATTGTATACTATGTAAAGGGAAGCTGGAAAAAAATTCAAAATGGAATGGAATAGGGAAAAAAAAAAACGCAATTCCCCCACAGTTTTATCGGTTTTGTTTTTAAGGCGTTCCCTATGTGGTAAAACTGACCTGTTATCCTCATTCTCCGGTCAGTACGATTATGGCGATACCGCATTTATATAGTTTTGTGGTTTAAGGGTCCTTTCACACTGGTGTTATTCTTTTCCGGCATTGAGTTCCGTCCTAGGGGCTCAATACCGGAAAAGAACTGATCAGTTTTATCCTCATGCATTCTGAATGCAGAGCAATCCGTTCAGGATGCATCAGGACGTCTTCACTTCAGTCTTCTTGCTTTTTCAGGATGGAAATAATATCGCAGCAAAACGGATACGGCATTGCGGTCTGCGCATGCTCAGACCGCAAAAAATGTGAAATAAAATGCAGAAAATATTTTAATAGTACAGGTGTTTTCAGAAGCAGCAATGCCCATGATGGTTGTTTATTTTTTTTTTTTATAGTTTTCTTTTTTTTAATTCTAGGCAAAGGTGGGTGAATTGAATATTTTTTAAAACTTTTTTTTTATAGTTGACTATAACATGCAATCATTAGATTGCATCTATCCATTATAACACACTGGATTCAGTATATTTCAATGCAGTGCTGCCACCTACAGGCCTACAATGGAATATACGAGTAATCGGCTTTTAAGCCTAGTACAGGCTTAGGCCTATTACTAGTACAGCCAACCTACCTTGATCTCAGCCGGTGAAGGTGGCCCGGGCCAGCAAGTGCAAGGCTCCCGTTTTTAGTACTCCCAGATGCTATAGTCATATTTTGTCCACAGCAACTGAGGGGTTAAATGTCTGTGATTGGCATCACTGCCGATCGCTGACATTCGCCTCTGCTGCGCTAGCGAGAGGACGCCATCTTTAAAGACCAGAGGTCTGCAGTACCAGCCATATGAAACCAGTCTTGGGCGCACCAATAACGTTATGATGGTTTTCGCTACCCCTGACCCACCTCGGTTGCTGAACATGTGAGACAGCATGCTGTCCGGCTCCTTACTCACAAGTGTCGACCTGGAGAAAGAGAGAAAATGGAGTAAGAAGGAGTGGTCCTCATCTCGGAGCTTCTGACAGACGCAGGATACAGGAGAGCCTTACCGTGTAGTGGTAAAATATCTGCCCCCAACGTTCAGCGTCAGCCAGTCCGTGTGCCCCCCCGTCAGCGGCTCTGTGACCATCGGCTCGTTCAGGTCATCTGGAAAACGGAGGATCGACCGTTAACACTTACGAGATGCGCCATAAACGTCAGCCCACCCTGAGAGGAGTTACCGGGCCTCCATCCCACCAGGACAGGCGGAAGCATGCTCATCTCTCCATGCAGTCCAGGGGGTACACTAATAATGGGCAGGCACACAACGGGGTAATGCCTCCATATCATAGGCCGCTCTCATCTAGGGCACCCGACGGGTTCACTTACCTATGCAAGACTCTCCATCACTCACAAACAAGACGTCATCGTCTCTAGGAAAGAGCAAAGAAAAGCATAAAAAGACATGACTACAGAAAATATGACCTACAGAGCAGCGCAGGGGAACCCCGACCTATTACAGGGGTGCCGTCTGACACGTGGACGTGGGCTTCTGCACCGGGTCCGATGTCTTGGTCGGATATTATTCTAGTAATATTGACCAGTGCTGGACTTCTCTATTCTGACCCATTTCACCCCACCTGTCATTAGAATGGGGGGTCCCCTAACCCCAATAATTAGAGCCCATTTTCACAGGACGATGATCCGGAGCAAAAAAAAATGCTTGTTTATTGGGTGATCACATCTATGAGGTGGCGCCAAAAATCACTGCACACTGAATGGTGGAAGAACGATCGTAGTAACGATTGTTTGCGCCCCAAGCTGCATCGGGATGTGGGAAAAGCCCTGTGTAAAAGGATCCTCCGTCACATCCATCCAGATGGCGCTGTTTGGGGATCCATTTAAATTAGTGTTTTAACCGCTTCATGACCCTGTACATCCAAGGAGCGGGAGGAGTGTATGGAGCAGGCTAAAGCGCCGAGCCCAATCCATAAGCAGCGGGTGCCAGATGTGCAATACCAGCCGGCTGTAATGGCTGGAACAACAGATAACACTGATCCAGGTCATTTAACCCCTCAGATGCTGCGGTCAACAACGACTGACATCTGAGGGGTCAAATAGAGGGAGGGGGCTACCTCTGTCCTCTGATTGGAGCCCCTACGGCAAAACCGCTGGGTTTTGATCAGTTGCTATGACAGCCCAGGGCCTTGTGAAGGCTCCTAGGCCTGTCATAGTGAGCTGTAAGCCATATATGCGGAAGGGCTTACTAGGAAGCCAGTAAAAATCCCATCGATGACAACAATATCGTATTGCAAACTATGGTCAGAAAACCGCTAGTGCTCTAAGGGGACTAAAAACTACAGTGAAAAAAAAATAGAATTTTTTTATTTTAAAGTATAAAAAAATAAAAAACAAAAAATAAAATAATAATATATAAAAAAAAATTCCAGCCACCACTTTAACCAATTTTACATATAAAAATAAAACAATAAAAAAAAGTAATCAGTATCAACGAAAATATTCAAACTATTAAAACTTTTAAACATTTATTGTTTGCAGAGAAGGACGTAAAGTGGAAAACAATCCAATTTGCCAGTCAAAATATTGAATAAAAAGTTGCATGTACCACAAAATGGTGCCAATAAAAACGACAGCCCGCCCCACCGAATAAGCCCTCATGGACTGAAATAGAAGAAAAGCTATGGGCGGTGATGCAAAGGAAATTTTTATTTTTTCAAAGGTTTGTTTTTGTTAAATAAAAACCATATAAATTTGGTATCGCTGTAATCGCACTGACCCGCAGAAGAAGGTCATCACGGCATTTTTAGCTCACAGTAAACACTGTCCTTTCAAAACCCCAAAACCTTGGCGGAATTGTGTTATTGTTTTCGATTTCACCCCACAAAGAATACCCCTCCCCCGCCCAATTTTTCCAATAAAAAAGCTATTGTAAATAAAATGATGCCATAAAAAATCAATACAACTTGTCCCGCAAAATAGAAGTCTGTGTGAAAGAAAAAAAACGATGGTGGGGAGGAATAATCAAAGATGAAAACAAACATACACTGAACTAGGCTACTTTCACGCTAGCATTATAGGGGTTATCCGATATCTAAAATATCCACCCCAATGCCCGGGCCCCTGGTATACATTATACTTACCTGCGTGACTCCAGATCCCTGCACGGTCGCCGCTGCATCTCCCCGATCAAAACATCTGGCGACAGGGGGGGGGTTGCCTCAAGGGGCTCCTCCCCATCGCAGCCTGCTATTTGCTGCCCCCCCCCCCCCCTCCCCCCTCCCCGCCAGAGGTTTTGATCCGAGTGACGGGGAGATGCAGCGGCGGCCATGCAAGGATCCATACAAGGGGCCCGGGCATTTGGGGTGGATATTTTAGATATCGGGTAACCCCTTCAAAGCAATCTGGCAGGCTGTCCCGGCAGAGGAAGAGCCTTCCGGAGTTCTCCAGATTCGGCCGTTCACCGTCATGACCTCTTGGCTATAATGGGATCCAGCTGCTCCGTGGCATAAATGTGGCCTGCAGCAATTTTTGTCCAGCTGAATCCTGGCATTTAGGGACAAAAATCTCATTATTGTCTATGGGGTTTGGGGGCACACAGCACTATCTGTCTATGCCGAATCTGGAGAACTACAGCAGGCTGTTCGTTCCTCTGCCGGATTGCTTTAACACTACAGGGAGTGCAGAATTATTAGGCAAGTTGTATTTTTGAGGATTAATTTTATTATTGAACAACAACCATGTTCTCAATGAACCAAAAAACTAATTAATATCAAAGCTGAATATTTTTGGAAGTAGTTTTTAGTTTGTTTTTAGTTTTAGCTATTTTAGGGGGATATCTGTGTGTGCAGGTGACTATTACTGTGCATAATTATTAGGCAACTTAACAAAAAACTAATATATACCCATTTCAATTATTTATTTTTACCAGTGAAACCAATATAACATCTCAACATTCACAAATATACATTTCTGACATTCAAAAACAAAGCAAAAACAAATCAGTGACCAATATAGCCACCTTTCTTTGCAAGGACACTCAAAAGCCTGCCATCCATGGATTCTGTCAGTGTTTTGATCTGTTCACCATCAACATTGCGTGCAGCAGCAACCACAGCCTCCCAGACACTGTTCAGAGAGGTGTACTGTTTTCCCTCCTTGTAAATCTCACATTTGATGATGGACCACAGGTTCTCCATGTGGTTCAGATCAGGTGAACAAGGAGGCCATGTCATTAGATTTTCTTCTTTTATACCCTTTCTTGCCAGCCACGCTGTGGAGTACTTGGACGCGTGTGATGGAGCATTGTCCTGCATGAAAATCATGTTTTTCTTGAAGGATGCAGACTTCTTCCTGTACCACTGCTTGAAGAAAGTGTCTTCCAGAAACTGGCAGTAGGACTGGGAGTTGAGCTTGACTCCATCCTCAACCCGAAAAGGCCCCACAAGCTCATCTTTGATGATACCAGCCCAAACCAGTACTCCACCTCCACCTTGCTGGCGTCTGAGTCGGACTGGAGCTCTCTGCCCTTTACCAATCCAGCCACGGGCCCATCCATCTGGCCCATCAAGACTCACTCTCATTTCATCAGTCCATAAAACCTTAGAAAAATCAGTCTTGAGATATTTCTTGGCCCAGTCTTGACGTTTCAGCTTGTGTGTCTTGTTCAGTGGTGGTCGTCTTTCAGCCTTTCTTACCTTGGCCATGTCTCTGAGTATTGCACACCTTGTGCTTTTGGGCACTCCAGTGATGTTGCAGCTCTGAAATATGGCCAAACTGGTGGCAAGTGGCATCTTGGCAGCTGCACGCTTGACTTTTCTCAGTTCATGGGCAGTTATTTTGCGCCTTGGTTTTTCCACACGCTTCTTGCGACCCTGTTGACTATTTTGAATGAAACGCTTGATTGTTCGATAATCACGCTTCAGAAGCTTTGCAATTTTAAGAGTGCTGCCTCCCTCTGCAAGATATCTCACTATTTTTGACTTTTCTGAGCCTGTCAAGTCCTTCTTTTGACCCATTTTGCCAAAGGAAAGGAAGTTGCCTAATAATTATGCACACCTGATATAGGGTGTTGATGTCATTAGACCACACCCCTTCTCATTACAGAGATGCACATCACCTAATATGCTTAATTGGTAGTAGGCTTTCGAGCCTATACAGCTTGGAGTAAGACAACATGCATAAAGAGGATGATGTGGTCAAAATACTCATTTGCCTAATAATTCTGTACAGGGTGTAGTGTGACACTAGCCCAACCAGATGTAGTCATTCTTCAGGTGACTGCAGTCATGTGGATACATCAGTAGGCAGGCCTTCCGTTTTTATCCAGTGCTTGTATTTTATACTATATACACTACTCTCAAAAAGTTAGGGATATTTGGCTTGTGGGTGAAATTTCAGGATGAAGCTAAAATGCACTCTAACCTTTACAGGTGAACTTACCTTCTCCAAACTCTTGAATGCACATGTCCAACTATTCAATCTTTCAGTACTTTTTGCACAACTTGCTGTTCTCTAACAAGGAGCTTAACGGCAGAAGTCACGTCAGACCATTCGAAACCATTTACATCAGCATGGTCTGCAAAGCTAGACTACCTGCAAGGTACCTGACCACACGACCGGGCACAGGCGTCATCGTCCTGCATAGGCCAGGGAGCATCTACGCTGGACGAGGGACCAGTGGGCCTCAGTGCTGTTTACTGATGAAAGTCGATTCACTCTGAGCAGAAATGATGGCCGCCAACTATGTTGTAGACGTCAAGGAGAGAGCTATGCATCAGTCACAGTTGTCACCAGATGAGCTTTTGGTGGTGGTGTTACAGTGTGGGCAGGTGTGTCTAGTCAATACAGAACTGCCCTACACTTTGTGAATGGTACAGTGACAAGCCCATACTACTTGAAGATCATAATTAATCCAGTCCAGGCCTAATTTCATCTTCATGGATGACAATGCGCCAGCTCATCGAAGTCCCATCATTAGGGAACGGCTGCTGGAGACTGGGGGATCTCAAATGGAGTGGCCTGCACTTTCTCCAGACATGAATCCCATTGAAAACCTATGGGATCGGCTGAGTCGTTGTGTAAAGGCTCCTAACTCTGTACCTCAGAACCTCAATGACCTGAGGGCCGCTCTTCAAGAAGACTGGGATGCCATGCCTCAGCAGACAATAAGTCGACTTATTGTAAGCGGTTCTCAAGCTGTAATTGATGCTGAAGGCCACATGACAAGTTCTTGAGACACTGACATTTTTGTGGTTGTATACCCAGCACTGGGGTCGGCTTTTGTCTCAATAAATTCTTTGGGATGAGGAAATCACCATTGCTGCTTCTACCTAAATGCCCGACTTTCATGATAAAAATATCACTGTAGCCGCAACTTTTTACGTTTTGCATAAATTTCACCCGAAAGCCGAATATCCCTAACTTTGCGAATTGCGTATATATTTTTTTTTTTAGAAACAACCCCCACAAGGAACCCTCTGATCACAAGATTGGAGGTCCCGTGTGCTACGGACAATGGTTAAGAAACCACTGTACCAACAAACTGGTTTGGCATTGGGCTAGACCTGAGGGCGTGATCCTGAAGGTCCCCTGGTATTCGCCCTTTAACCCTATAAAAGTATCTAGACTTCGCTGCAGAAAATCCACTACCTCTTGGAATAGTCCCAGTGTAGTTGGCAGCTGACAAAACGGGTCGGAATCACTCGTGTACAGGACCGGAAGCAAAAGCAACATCATAGACAGAACATATGCCACACTGAAAAGAGTAGATACACGTCCCATAGTTAAAAATGTATAATCTTTATTTAAAAAAAAAAAAAAAAAAAAACACAACTCAAACATAATACTAATATAAATACAAAGAATGACTGATGAGCACGTACGTCGAGGAGATAACAACCACCTATCCTGACTCTTACTGGTACGATTTTCACTTTATGTCTTTGGTCACTTTCTTCAGATATTTGTATTGAACTGGATTATTTTTGATGCAGGGAATGTGGTGCATTGACTCTGCGTCTGCGCGGAGCAATATTTAGAGGGTGGATCCCTCCTCTGGCTCGGTGCATACTTCGTTTACGGCACCCTGTTCCCTGAACTAGCATTGTATCCATAGACTCATTACCTTCAGAGTGGCATACATATAATCATAGACAGAACCAGAACATTCAAGTCCACAGAACAGACACATGTGCATAAAATTAGCAGGATGGAACAGGCACAGAACTATAAAACACAGTCCAGACATAGCAGGTCCAGCAGCAGGAAGTTTGCAAGGCAGATCAGACAAGAACTAAGGAATTCACTGGCAAAGAAAACTTGGACGGAATTCAGACCATGCATGGAACAGACTCAAGAACATGGCAAACAGAACTAGGACAACGGCTAAAGTCAGATAGTGAACAAAGCCAAACAGAACCTAAGGAACGGACATCACAGAATCCAGACACAGAACATGCAAAGATCCAGCAGAATCTGAAATTGCACGACCAGAGAAAGGACACAAACTCAGGAACCCGAGCCAAAGAGATGCAGACACACAGGGAGATTAACCCTCACAGAACCAAACTGAGACGAGGTACAAGCACAACGGCCTAGCCGAGGCAACATGAACCGCCATTATGACACTGTGTTTCCTACGGTACTCCGCTACCTCTGGGTCCTGGTGAGCAGCCACTTACCACCCACCCCGAGTATGTGGACTCGCTGTGTGCCTCTACCCCATAGGCCATTTTTAGACACCTCCTTCTAGATCCTCAGGGTTGGCCCAATCCCCGATTGTGTTAACCTATCATTAAAGGGTTAAAACAAAATTAATTAAAAGAGGTCTACCATTTTCCGGTGCCTCTTGGGTATGTGGCCAGAGCTGCAGAGGGAAGGGTACTTACCTGTCCAGCTCCTTTGCTACCGA